>NC_069506.1:353275776-353459897 GCF_027579735.1 Bombina bombina | reverse complement strand
AAGTAGTGATAGTATTTGAGCCTCATGTTACTGAAGTATTCAGTGTTTACAGGCAGGATAGCATTTGTGCCTCATGCTACTGAAGTAATCAGTGTTTACAGGTAGGATAGCATTTGTGCCTCATGCTACTGAAGTAATCAGTGTTTACAGGTAGGATAGCATTTGTGCCTCATGCTACTGAAGTAATCAGTTTTACCAGGCAGGCATAAACATTGTGCCTCATGCTCCTGAAGTAATCAGTGTTTACAGGTAGGGTAGTATTTGTGCTTCATGCTATTGAAGTAATCAGTATTTACAGGTAGGATAAAATTAGTGCCTCATGTTACTGAAGTAATCAGTGTTTACAGGAAGGATTGAATTTGTGCCTCATGCTACAGAAGTAATCAGTGTTTACAGGTAGGGTAGTATTTGTGCCTCATGCTACTGAAGTATTCAGTGTTTACAGTTAGGATAGCATTTGTGCATCATGCTCCTGAAGTAATTAGTGTTTACAGGTAGGATAGAATTTGTGAATCATGCTACTGAAGTAATCAGTGTTTACAGGTAGGATAGCATTTGTGCCTCATGCTGCTGAAGTACTCAATGTTTACACGTAGGATAGCATTTGTGCCTCATGCTACTGAAGTAATCAGTGTTTACAGGTAGGATAAAATTAGTGCCTCATGTTACTGAAGTAATCAGTGTTTACAGGAAGGATAGAATTTGTGCCTCATGCTACTGAAGTAATCAGTGTTTACAGCTAGGATAGTATTTGTGGTTCATGCTACTGAAGTATTCAGTGTTTACAGGTAGGATAGCATTTGTGCATCATGCTCCTGAAGTAATTAGTGTTTACAGGTAGGATAGAATTTGTGCCTCATGCTACTGATGTAATCAGTGTTTACAGGTAGGATAGCATTTGTAAATCATGCTAATGAAGTAATCAGTGTTTACAGGTAGGATAGCATTTGTGCCTCATGCTACTGAAGTATTCAGTGTTTAGAGGTAGGATAGCATTTGTGCCTCATGTTACTGAAGTATTCAGTGTTTACAGGTAGGATAGCATTTATGCCTCATGCTACTGAAGCAATCAGTGTTTACAGGTAGGATAGCATTTGTGCCTCATGCTACTGAAGTAATCAGTGTTTACAGGTAGGATAGCATTTGTGCCTCATGCTACTGAAGTAATCAGTGTTTACAGGCAGGATAGCATTTGTGCCTCATGCTCCTGAAGTAATCAGTGTTTACAGGTAGGATAGCATTTGTGCCTCATGCTACTGAAGTAATTAGTGTTTACAGGTAGGATAGCATTTGTGCATCATGCTACTGAAGTAATCAGTGTTTACAGTCAGGATAGCATTTGTGCCTCATGCTACTGAAGGAATCAGTGTTTACAGGTAGGATAGCATTTGTGCCTCATGCTACTGAAGTAATAAGTGCTTACAGGTAGGATAGCATTTATGCTTCATGCTACTGAAGTAATCAGTGTTTACAGGTAGGGTAGCATTTGTGCCTCATGCTACTGAAGTAATCAGTGTTTACAGGTAGGATAGCGTTTGTGCCTCATGCTACTGAAGTAATCAGTGTTTACAGGCAGGATAGCATTTGTGCCTCATGCTACTGAAGGAATCAGTGTTTACAAGTAGGATAGCATTTGTTCTTCATGCTACTGAAGGAATCAGTGTTTACAGGTAGGATAGCATTTGTGCCTCATGCTACTGAATTATTCAGTGTTTACAGGCAGGATAGCATTTGTGCCTCATGCTACTGAAGTATTCAGTGTTTACAGGTAGGATAGCATTTGTGCCTCATGCTATTGAAGTAATCTGTTTACAGGTAGGATAGAATTTGTGCCTCATGCTACTGAAGGAATCAGTGTTTACAGTTAGGATAGCATTTGTTCCTCATGCTACTGAAGGAATCAGTGTTTACAGGTAGGATAGAATTTGTGCCTCATGCTACTGAAGTAATAAGTGTTTACAGGTAGGATAGCATTTGTGCCTCATGCTATTGAAGTAATCAGTGTTTACAGGCAGGATAGCATTTGTGCCTCATGTTACTGAAGTAATAAGTGTTTACAGGAAAGATAGAATTTGTGCCTCATGCTACTGAAGTAATCAGTGTTTACAGGTAGGGTAGTATTTGTGCCTCATGCTATTTAAGTAATCAGTGTTTACAGGTAGGATAGCATTTGTGCATCATGCTCCTGAAGTAATTAGTGTTTACAGGTAGGATAGCATTTGTGCCTCATGCTGCTGAAGTACTCAGTGTTTACATGTAGGATAGCATTTGTGCCTCATGCTTTTGAAGTAATCAGTGTTTACAGGTAGGATAAAATTAGTGCCTCATGTTACTGAAGTAATCAGTGTTTACAGGAAGGATAGAATTTGTGCCTCATGCTACTGAAGTAATCAGTGTTTACAGCTAGGGTAGTATTTGTGCCTCATGCTACTGAAGTATTCAGTGTTTACAGGTAGGATAGCATTTGTGCATCATGCTCCTGAAGTAATTAGAGTTTACAAGTAGGATAGAATTTGTGCATCATGCTACTGATGTAATCAGTGTTTACAGGTAGGATAGCATTTGTGAATCATGCTAATGAAGTAATCAGTGTTTACAGGTAGGATAGCATTTGTGCCTTATGCTACTGAAGTATTCAGTGTTTACAAGTAGGATAGCATTTGAGCCTCATGTTACTGAAGTATTCAGTGTTTACAGGCAGGATAGCATTTGTGCATCATGCTCCTGAAGTATTCAGTGTTTACAGGCAGGATAGCATTTGTGCCTCATGCTACTGAAGTAATCAGTGTTTACAGGTAGGATAGCATTTGTGCCTCATGCTACTGAAGTAATCAGTGTTTACAGGTAGGATAGCATTTGTGCCTCATGCTACTGAAGTAATCAGTGTTTACAGGCAGGATTACATTTGTGCCTCATGCTCCTGAAGTAATCAGTGTTTACAGGTAGGGTAGTATTTGTGCTTCATGCTATTGAAGTAATCAGTATTTACAGGTAGGATAAAATTAGTGCCTCATGTTACTGAAGTAATCAGTGTTTACAGGAAGGATAGAATTTGTGCCTCATGCTACTGAAGTAATCAGTGTTTACAGGTAGGGTAGTATTTGTGCCTCATGCTACTGAAGTATTCAGTGTTTACAGTTAGGATAGCATTTGTGCATCATGCTCCTGAAGTAATTAGTGTTTACAGGTAGGATAGAATTTGTGAATCATGCTACTGAAGTAATCAGTGTTTACAGGTAGGATAGCATTTGTGCCTCATGCTGCTGAAGTACTCAATGTTTACACGTAGGATAGCATTTGTGCCTCATGCTACTGAAGTAATCAGTGTTTACAGGTAGGATAAAATTAGTGCCTCATGTTACTGAAGTAATCAGTGTTTACAGGAAGGATAAAATTTGTGCCTCATGCTACTGAAGTAATCAGTGTTTACAGCTAGGATAGTATTTGTGCTTCATGCTACTGAAGTATTCAGTGTTTACAGGTAGGATAGCATTTGTGCATCATGCTCCTGAAGTAATTAGTGTTTACAGGTAGGATAGAATTTGTGCCTCATGCTACTGATGTAATCAGTGTTTACAGGTAGGATAGCATTTGTAAATCATGCTAATGAAGTAATCAGTGTTTACAGGTAGGATAGCATTTGTGCCTCATGCTACTGAAGTATTCAGTGTTTAGAGGTAGGATAGCATTTGTGCCTCATGTTACTGAAGTATTCAGTGTTTACAGGTAGGATAGCATTTATGCCTCATGCTACTGAAGCAATCAGTGTTTACAGGTAGGATAGCATTTGTGCCTCATGCTACTGAAGTAATCCGTGTTTACAGCTAGGATAGCATTTGTGCCTCATGCTACTGAAGTAATTAGTGTTTTCAGGTAGGATAGCATTTGTGCCTCATGCTACTGAAATAATCAGTGTTTACAAGCAGGATAGCATTTGTGCATCATGCTCCTGAAGTATTCAGTGTTTGCAGGCAGGATAGCATTTGTGCCTCATGCTACTGAAGTAATCAGTGTTTACAGTCAGGATAGCATTTGTGCCTCATGCTACTGAAGGAATCAGTGTTTACAGGTAAGATAGCATTTGTGCCTCATGCTACTGAAGTAATAAGTGCTTACAGGTAGGATAGCATTTATGCTTCATGCTACTGAAGTAATCAGTGTTTACAGGTAGGGTAGCATTTGTGCCTCATGCTACTGAAGTAATCAGTGTTTACAGGTAGGATAGCATTTGTTCCTCATGCTACTGAAGTAATCAGTGTTTACAGGCAGGATAGCATTTGTGCCTCATGCTACTGAAGGAATCAGTGTTTACAAGTAGGATAGCATTTGTTCTTCATGCTACTGAAGGAATCAGTGTTTACAGGTAGGATAGCATTTGTGCCTCATGCTACTGAATTATTCAGTGTTTACAGACAGGATATCATTTGTGCCTCATGCTACTGAAGTATTCAGTGTTTACAGGTAGGATAGCAGTTGTGCCTCATGCTACTGAAGTAATCTGTTTACAGGTAGGATAGCATTTGTGCCTCATGCTACTGAAGGAATCAGTGTTTATAGGTAGGATAGCATTTGTGCCTCATGCTACTGAAGGAATCAGTGTTTACAGGTAGGATAGCATTTGTGCCTCATGCTACTGAAGGAATCAGTGTTTACAGGTAGGATAGCATTTGTGCCTCATGCTACTGAAGGAATCAGTGTTTACAGGTAGGATAGCATTTGTGCCTCATGCTACTGAAGGAATCAGTGTTTACAGGTAGGATAGCATTTGTGCCTCATGCTACTGAAGTATTCAGTGTTTACAGACAGGATAGCATTTATGCCTCATGCAACTGAAGTAATCTGTTTACAGGTAGGATAGCATTTGTGCCTCATGCTATTGAAGTAATCAGTGTTTACAGGTAGGATAGCATTTGTGCCTCATGCTACTGAAGGAATCAGTGTTTACAGGTAGGATAGCATTTGTGCCTCATGCTACTGAAGTAATCAGTTTTTACAGGTAGGATAGCATTTGTGCCTCATGCAAATGAAGTAATCTGTTTACAGGTAGGATAGCATTTGTGCCTCATGCTACTGAAGGAATCAGTGTTTACAGGTAGGATAGCATTTGTGCCTCATGCTACTGAAGTAATCAGTGTTTACAGGCAGGTTAGCATTTGTGCCTCATGCTACTGAAGGAATCAGTGTTTACAGGTAGGATAGCATTTGTGCCTCATGTTACTGAAGTAATCAATGTTTACAGGTAGGATAGCATTTGTGCCTCATGCTACTGAAGGAATCAGTGTTTACAGGCAGGATAGCATTTATGCCTCATGCAACTGAAGTAATCTGTTTACAGGTAGGATAGCATTTGTGCCTCATGCTATTGAAGTAATCAGTGTTTACAGGTAGGATAGCATTTGTGCCTCATGCTACTGAAGGAATCAGTGTTTACAGGTAGGATAGCATTTGTGCCTCATGCTACTGAAGTAATCAGTGTTTACAGGTAGGATAGCATTTGTGCCTCATGCTACTGAAGTAATCTGTTTACAGGTAGGATAGCATTTGTGCCTAATGCTACTGAAGTAATCTGTTTACAGGTAGGATAGCATTTGTGCCTCATGCTACTGAAGTAATCAGTGTTTACAGGCAGGATAGCATTTGTGCCTCATGCTACTGAAGTACTCAGTGTTTACACGTAGGATAGCATTTGTGCCTCATGCTACTGAAGAAATCAGTGTTTACAGGTAGAATAGCATTTGTGCCTCATGCTACTGAAGTAATCAGTGTTTACAGGCAGGATAGCATTTGTGCCTCATGCTACTGAAGGAATCAGTGTTTACAGGTAGAATAGCATTTGTGCCTCATGCTACTGAAGTAATCTGTTTACAGGTAGGATAGCATTTGTGCCTCATGCTATTGAAGTAATCAGTGTTTACAGGTAGGATAAAATTAGTGCCTCATGCTACTGAAGTAATCAGTGTATACAGGTAGGATAGCCTTTGTGCCTCATGCTACTGAAGTAATCAGTGTTTACAGGTAGGATAGCATTTGTGACTCATGTTACTGAAGTAATCAGTGTTTACAGGTAGAATATCATTTGACCCATTTTTAGCATGTTCCAAGATAAAAAAAAATTGTGACATACCCAGGAGCACATACTTTAGATATGGGTTCCAAATTATCAAGCTACATATGGAGCTTGATGCCCCTGTTTCTTTGCGACCACTGCTTCATAACTTGTCTGCCTGCTCTGCTGATATATACCTCCTGCTAGCGGCCGATTGGCTTCAAATCTGCAGGGGGCGGCATTGCACAAGCAGTTCACCAGAACTGCTTGTGCAATGATAAATGCCGACAGCGTATACTACATTGTATCATGTCTGCTCGCACTTTAATAAATCAGCCCCATGGAGTGGGCTGGGTTTAAAAATACATTTTTTGCTAGCAGTGGTTCTAGTTCATTTCAATGAAAACACTACCTATTTTGTCACTAAAAGGGCGGCCATCTTGGATGCGGAAAGGGTCTTTACTTGGAAATTTCTCTAATTTAAGAAGATCACCTAGTAAACCTTTCAGGGAACTGACTGCAGGAACATATACATATTTCCCACAATCACTGAAACTACTCCGCTTAAATGATTGGAACAGCCAATAGGATTTTAGCGGCTCTAATCCTATTGGCTGATTGGAACCTTTCAGCCAATAGGAATGCAACGTATTGAAGAGGAGCTCCGCGCCAGATGTCTTTAGGATGGACCCGCTCCTCACCGGATGGATGAAGATAGAAGAGGCCGTCTGGATGAAGACTTCCCTGGCTGAATAAAGATGGATGTCCGGACTTCGATAACTGTAAGTGGATCGTCAAGGTTTAGTGTTAGGTTTATTTAAGTGTTTTTTTGGTGGGTTTTATTTTTAGAGTAGGGTCTGGGCATGTAAAAGAGCTAAATTCCCTTTTAAGGGCAATAGGGAGCTTAGGTTTTTTAGATAGGCTTTTTATTTGGGGGGGAGGTTTGTTGGGTGGTGGGTTTTACTGTTGGGGGGTGTTTGTATTTTTCTTTTCAGGTAAAAGAGCTAATGTATTTGGGGCAATGCCCCGCAAAAGGCCCTTTTAAGGGCCATTGGTAGTTTATTGTAGGCTAGGTTTTTTTTTTATTTTGGTGGGCTTTTTTATTTTAACAGGGCTATAAGATTAGGTGTAATTCATTTTTATTTTTGATACTGTGTTTTATTTTTTTTGTAACTTAGTGTTTTTTATTTTTGTAACTTAGTGTTTATTTTTTTTGTAATTTAGTAATTTTTAATAGTAGATTTAAATAATTTGAGTAGGGATAGTTATTTTAAATATGTAATATAGTTACATTAATTTTTAGTTTAATCTAATTTTAGTATAATAGTGAGGGTAGGTTAATTAATAGTTTAGAATTATTTTCTTTTAATTCTACAGGTAAGTTTTAATTTATTATAAGATAGGGATGTTGTAATTTTAATGTAAAGTTAGCGGGTTGTTAGGTTTATGGGTTAATAGCTTAATTTAGTTTATGGTGATGTGGGGGCTGGCGGTTTAGAGGTTAATAGGTTTAGTTAATGATAGTAATGTGGGAGGAGAGGGGTTTAGGGGTTAATACGTTTATTTAGGTGGCGGCAGGGTCCGGGAGCGGCAGGATAGGGGTTAATAACTTTATTTAGTTGTGGCGGTGTCGGGCGGCAGATTAGGGGTGTTTAGACTCGGGGCTTATGTTAGGGTGTTAGGAGTAAACGTTACTGTTTTTGAACCATAGAAATCAATGGGATATCTGGCAGCATTGAACATAAGCTTTTGCTGCTTTCAGACTCCCATTGATTCCTTTGGCATCCGCGGCCTCTAGGGTGGTGGATTGAAATAGCCGCGAGCGTACCGGTTAACTATTTGATAACTTTGACAAAGTGTAAAATAGTGCCAAATGTGTATTCGGAACATCTGTAATAAAGTAAGCATTGATCTGTGTCAGATTGAGACCGGCGAATTTTAGTCACAAATTTCAACTTTTGCCGGTCTGTAGGCTTTGATAAGTAGGTCGAATCAAGCTTGCCACAATTATGCTACGCAAATATCCCCCAAATTGTTTTTAGGGACCGTGGAGAGGAAGATAAGGTACTGATTTCTAAAATACATTTATAGTACTGTAATATGTTTTGGTTACGAATAGGACATTTCTCAAAGGTGCATGTGAGTGACACAATGGTTTGGATGGTGACAAACCTCTTATTTGTATAAATGATACTTTCCTATATTTAATTCTCTAAAACAGGTTGTTTTGTTTCTAAATACTTGAAACTGATGTATATCTGAAGTAGTAAAAGTCTCTTAAAGGGACAGGAAACACCTATATTTTTATATAAAATGTTTAGTTATGCATAATGTAACAATGTTGCAATTTATTCTTATTTATTTATTTTGTTCCCTGAAAATTGAGTAACTTGAAATGTACCTCTCATGGCTAAACCCGCTACATATACGTACCTTATTTGCTATAACAACCGCAAAATATTGCACTTTATACTAATACTATGACTTGCCTTTTTGTCTGTGGGCTAAAACCCAGATTGGGGCATATTTATCAAGCTCGCCGGAAACAGAAGTTATGAAGAAGCTATGATGCAGCGGTCTAAAGACAGCTGCTCCCTAACTTGTCCGTTTGCTCTGAGGCCGTGAATATTATCAGGTTGATTGACACCCCCTGCTAGCGGCCAATTGGCCGCAAATCTTCAGGGGGCGGCATTACACCAGCAGTTAACAAGAACGATAACTGCAGACAGCGTATGATGTCAGGATTTATCAATGTAGAGTGATGTGCTGCGGACATGAAACGCCACTTCGTATCATGTCCGCTCGCACATTGTTAAATATACCGCATTGGCTCCTTCACATAAGGCAAATGATGGTTAGAGTTTTGCTATTGAAAAATAATTGCAATTTGTTTCTTTTAAAAATGTATATACACAACAGAAATGTCTTGCAATTACAAGGTATTTACTGTCCCTTTAAGAAAGGTACTCACTGTCAGCTTTGCAGTATTCTAGAGATTTGTCTACTTATTATAACTTTGAAATAAGAAAAATACATTGTTCAATAATGACAGAGCGTGGGTAGCAATGTGTATTTTTTTTTTAGTATTATTGTGCAACAAACTCTTCTGTAAAAAAACTAGTCTGACATTAAGAGGCAGTTTGTTTTTTTGGCTGTTAAGCCACTTAGCTATTTCTGGCTTTTTGTGAGTGTATTCAAAATTCAGTTTATAACAAAGAAAATGTAAAAATAACGGAGCTGAAATGCATAGACACACAGTTGTTCTCACCAGAAACAGCTCAGCCTACTCATAGGGGTCTATTTATCAAAGCGTCAACTGAAAATACGCTTGAATACGCAAGATTGATTCTCCGTAGGTCAAAGCGTCAACTGAAAATACGCTTGAATACGCAAGATTGATTCTCCGTAGGTATCAAAGCGTCAAGATTGGCAAATATTGAAATTTGTGAAGTAATATACGATCTCGCGATCTCAACCCAGCGCAGTTCGATGCTTGCGTCATTACAGATGTTTGAGTTCACATTTGACTCTATTAAAATTGTATACCCTTGCTAAATCAAACAATATTATTGCTACACATTTGGTGCACAAGTAGATATAGGGAAAAAATGAAAACTACATTACTACTTATGGATTATGTTACAACTTTGTCTCTCATTACAAAGCAAGGGGACAATATTACTTCTACAAATTTGTTGCAAAGTTGTGCCCCAAACTTGTCGCACTAATAGATAAAGAGATAAAAATGAAATACAGAACATAATATAGCTAACTTCCCTTTTATTTTATGTGAAAAATCTATGTGCACCATGTTTTAGCCATGTAATACAAGTCCCACTCTCCACTTCTCGCACCAATTATGACGCAAACTCCTAAATAACCCACACACTAGTGAATTTTTCAACCACATTTGATTGGAATATGCATAATCACATGATTTAGGACATCAGCCAATCTGATTCAAATACACATTTTAAACTATCACTAACGAATCAAATTGCTCGATACTTGTGTCATTGATCACTCATCAGAACTTGTAAGTGCCATTTGTTACATTGTGTATTATACTTTGAAACTATGTATATGTGAAATTAGTATTAAAGATAAACATTGATGCTGACATTAGGACACACAGTGAGGCCTATTTATCAAGCCGTCAACCGCAAATACGCTGGAATTCTGCAGCGTAATTGTGGCGAGCCTGATTCCCCTTATTTATCAAAACCTACAGACCGGCAAAAGTAGAATTTAGTGACGTAACATACGATCCGCCGGTCTCAGTCTGACACAGATCAATGCTTACGTCATTACAGATGTTCAGAATGCAAATTCGGCACTATCTGACAAATTTTGCTAGTTAACAAATATCTTACAGGTATTATATAATAGCTCGCAACTATTCCGGCCCAGCATACCTGGTTTTCAATCTGACACCCTGGAGGCGGCGGATACCATAGGAATCAATTGGAGTCTGAAAGCAGTGAAAGCTCTTGTTCGCTGCTGCCCGATATTCCATTGAGTCCTATGGGAGAATAAAAGTTATGTTTACACCTAACACCCTAACATTTACCCCAAGTCTAAACACCCCTAATCTGCTGCCCCAACACCGCAGACACCTACATAAAGTTATTAACCCCTATTCCGCCGCTCCCGGACCCCGCAGCCACCTACATAATGTTATTAACCCCTATCCGGGCCGCTCCCGGAGCCCACCACAACTAAATAAATGTATTAACCCCTAAACCCCTGGCCTCCCACATCACTAGCACTAACTAAACCTATTAACCCCTAAACTGCCAGCCCCCCACATCGCCATAAACTAAATTAACCTATTAACCTCTAAACCTAACAACCCGCTAACTTTATATTAAATATTAACTCATTCCTATCTTATAATAAATTAAAACTTACCTTTAGATTTAAATTAAACTATATTAAACTGCCTCCCACCCTCATAGATCTTTTGCTTGAGGATACTCCAAAGGTTCTCAATTGGATTGAGGTCAGGGGAGGATGAAGGCCACACCATGACTTTCTCTCCTTTTATCCCCATAGCAGCCATTGATGCAGAGGTATTCTTTGCAGCATGAGATGGTGCATTGTCATGCATGAAGATGATTTTATTACGGAAAGCATAGTTCTTCCTTCTGTACCAGGGAAGGAAGTGGTCAGTCAGGAACTCCACATACTTTGCAGAGGTCATCTTTACACCTTCGGGAACCCTAAAGGGGCCACCAGCTCTCTTCCCGTGATTCTGGCCCAAAACATGACTCCACCACAGCCTTGCTGACGTTGTAGCCATGTTGGAGCAGGGTGGCCGTCCACCAACCATCCACTACTCCATCCATCTGGACCATCCAGGGTTGCACGGCACTCATCAGTGAACAGGACTGTTTGAAAATTAGTCTTCATGTATTTTTCTGCCCAATGCAGCCGTTTCTGCTTGTGAGCATTGGTTAGTGGTGGCCAAATGGAAGGTTTATGCACAGTTGCAAGACTCTGGAGGACTCTACACCTTGATGTCCGTGGGACTCCAGAGGCACCAGCAGCTTCAAATATCTGTTTGCTGCTATGTAATGGTATTTTAGCAGCTGCTCTCTTGATCCGATGCATGGATCCGGCAGAAATCTTCCTCAATGTGTCTTTATCTGCACGAACCTGTCTGTGCTCTGAATCAGTCATAAATCTCTTAATAGTGCGATGATCACGCTTAAGTTTTCGTGAAATATCTAATATTTTCATACCTTGTCCAAGGCATTGAACTATTTTACTCTTTTCAGCAGCAGAGAGATCCTTTTTCTTCCCCATATTGCTTGAAAATGGTGCTCTGCTTAATAATGTGGAACACCCTCCTTTAGTAGTTTTCCTTTAATTGGGCTCACCTGGCAATCTAATTATCACAGGTGTCCGAGATTGTTTTCAGTGATTAAAAGAGCCCTGAGACACAATGCCATCCATGAGTTAAACTGAATTTTTTTTTTAATCTTTGTGACACTAAAATAGAATTTGCATAATAATTTGGAACAGGGTGTAAACTAATAATTAATCTACCCTAACTGTTATACTAAAATTACATTAAACTACAAATTAAATTAACTAAATTACATATTTAAAAACCTAACCCTACTCAAATAATTTAAATCTACTATTAAAAATTACAAATTTACAAAAAACTAACATCTAAGTTACAAAAAATAACAAACACTGTTACAAAAAAATAAATAAACACTAAGTTACACAAAATAAAAAATAAATTACCAAATAATAATAATAATATTTATAATTACACCTAATCTAAGAGCCCTATGAAAATAAAAAGCCCCCCCAAAATAAAGAAAAACCCTAGCCTACAATAAACTACCAATGACCTTTAAAAGGACCTTTTGCGGGGCATTGCCCCAAAGAAATCAGCTCTTTTACCTGTAAATAAAAAATACAAATACCCCCCCAACCAAACCCCCAAATAAAAACCTAATGTAAAAAACCTAAGCTCCCCATTGCCCTGAAAGGGGCATTTGTATGAGCATTGCCCTTAAAAGGGCATTTAGCTATTTTTCAAAAGCCCAAACCCTAATCTAAAATTAAAACCCACACAATAAACCCTTTAAAAAGCCTAACACTGGGGGGGCGGAGCCGGTAGCGGTTAAGATGGCCGCATAAACTCCCTGCTCCGTGTAAGCCAGCAGCACATAGAGGCATAAATGCCATCAAATTTGAGCTTTGAATTCCACACTGAGCACCAGAAGCAGGCTCTGTACTAGGGCTTCCACCGTAAACATAAATTGGGTCCTAGGAACCGATCGCTGCAACATAATAGCTGGATCTAAATAGGAGGTGCGTGACTACAATGGCGGAGTAAAACAACAGCAGCTCCGACACAGCTCAAGTTATACCGCTCCGCAATTGAATAGTTTTCTGCCCATCAATGGACGATTAAGCACTCAACAGCGGAATAATCCGCACCGATAGCTCCTGGTGCAGGTTATCAACTACGCAACATAGAACACGGTAAAGTTGAAGAAGCACCAACCCTACATGTGTAATTAATGATAGAGCACTATAAATTTGAGTGAGGGTCTAGAACAAGTGACAGAAAACTTTTAATGTAAGCAGGGCTCAAGTCTAGCATTGTGAATCGACTAGATCTTTAAAGATTACTTATAAGCAGGAAAAGGACATAACAGAGAGAACAGTGGGCCCCAAGCAGCTATCAATTTATTTGCACCCCACGTGAAAGCAAGTAAACTATAACATAATTATCAACACAGCTCAGTCTGGAGCTCATTTAAATCAAGTGGTGGACTTAAAAAACTATCACACCTACAGAACATTGGCTTCACTACCGCTGATATAAACAAAAAGACGCACATTACAAGATAATCTTTATTCAATCAAATGGCCACCAAGAGAACTGCCAGAACTGACAGATTATCTAAAACACCAATAAACAAAAATCCTACAGTGGCTTCATACTTCAACCCCTCTGAAAACACGTGTACTTTAATGCCTCACGTATCTTCACCTGCAATGGCTTCTCCACAATCCCAACCGGCGCCTACAGTCTCACAACCACCAAACGTGGTACAAATACCCTCGACTATACTATCCACTTTACCATCCAAGCAGGATATTGCAGACATTGTGCGAGCCTGTGTTCACGAAGAGCTAGCTGATCTGAAACAAGACATCAATGCTATAGGATTTAGAGTAGAGGCACTAGAGGACAACAATGACAATGTCAGAGAAGATATTGACGGTTTACAAATCCAAGCAGAAACCATTACTTCCATTATTGAGACCCTACACTCATCACACAGATTTGGAGAATAGGAGCAGGAGGAATAACCTAAGGATCCGGGGGGTACCTGAATCAGTCTTGCCTAAAGATCTACCCACGTATTTACCTGCTTTGTTTAATCACCTTAGAGGGAACACTTCTAAAGAGGAGATCCCTTGGGACAGGGCACATAGAGCCCTAAGAGCTAGGCCACCAGATTCCACCCCTCCTAGGGATATTATCATTAAATTAAAAAATTACGTTGAAAAAGAAGAACTCCTTAATCTATCGCGAAAAAAACCAACCAATCAGATTTAGAGGGACAGTGATACAGTTTTATGCAGATCTCTCACAAAGAACTTTGCAAAAGCGCAAAGAATTTGCGCCGTTGACACAATTACTGCGAAATAAACGCATTCCTTACAGATGGGGATTCCCCACCCACCTACTAGTTATTCATGAAGAGAGAAGGGTAATATGCAATGATATATCTGAAGCACCAAAATTCTGCAAAATCTTGAACTTGGACCCACCAGATTTGAGCAACATAGCCCCCTCAGAGCCTCCAATCAATCCTCCTCAACGAAGCCGAAACACATGGTCTCTCACTCCAGCTAAACCACAAAAACGTCCCCCGGCAGCAAGGAATCTAGAAGCTGGCCTATAATTATCTGTGGTAATCAGTCTACTCTACTTCTCACAGTTCTCCTGGTATATGTAGTAATAAGGCTGTTGTTTGACATCTGAAGGAAACCTACAACTTTTGGTAAGCAACAGACCATTTGCTCAATGACACTAAATTCTGCCATGTGCTTCTGACACGTGAGTATGCTTATGGTAAACATTAACTAGTATAACACAAAATGATGCCCGTAAGGACATAATGCGAACTCCGTGGACAAACTAGCTCCAAATATTGGAATCCAAAGATTACTATGTACACACAAGTTATGTTAAATGTTATGCATCTTCTGAATTACAATTTGGTTCTTGGACATATATTTATATGCTAAATATTAACAAAGCGAAAAAGATACATAAGTCAGGCTTACCCCTATTCCCCCCCTGTTGTTGTTATTCTTATTTATATTGGTGTAAAGGTTTCTAATTTGACCTGCACTGATGGTTCATATATTTTGTTCCGATATAGAATCCTGGCTCACCAAGTCAGGACTCGAAAGTTTTAGTTATTTTCTCAGTTATCTTTGCTATGTTTTTAAACATAGGTTACTACAATTGTTTTTTGCTGCAGTATGGTACTTCTGCTCAATATATGTTTATATTACAATTCTACAATTCTAACTCAAAATGTTAAGGGATTTCTATCTCCATGTAAATGATCAAAGGCATTATCGGATATGTATAAGAAAAAAGAAGACATTTTTTTACTACAGGAGACACACTTCAAGAAAACACAAATCCCCAGCTATTTTGTTAAACACTACACCCAACACTTTCATAGCACAGCACCAACCAAGCATTGCGGAGTCAGTATCTTACTTCGTAAACACATCACATTTACTGTTATACAGATTGCCAAAGATGGTGAGGGTAGATTCCTGGGAATAGCAGGCCTACTGTATAGTAGGCCAATCACATTGATTAATATTTACGCCCCTAACATAAAACATCTGCCCTTTTTTAAGATAATGTTTCGGAAGTTATTTGATATTTCTAAGGGCCCAATCTTTCTTGGAGGAGATTTTAACTTTCCTTTTCAACCATCAATAGACTCTTCCTAATTCTAGAATTTCGCAGCGTACATTGTCGTACTTATGAAAGGCGATGAGAGATTATAATATGTATGACATATGGCAATTTACACATCCTTCCACAAGAGATTATACTTTTTATTCACACCCCTCACAATCCTACAGCAGAATAGATTACATGTTAACTAATCAAACAGGACTCTCCCTAATAACTAACTCCACTATCATCCCTACATCCTGGTCTGATCACTCGGCAGTTACAGTGCAGATCGCGTGGCCAAACACCCCCACTAACCCTTTGCACTGGAAACTTAATAACTCGCTCTTAACTCATCAACCTTTTGTAGAACACTTATCTAAAGTAATGGAAGAATACTTTCAGATTAATAATAACTCAGTAGATGACCCATTTGTGATCTGGGAAGCTCACAAATGCACCCTACGGGGAGAGTTTATAAAATATAAAGCTTATCTTCAAAAAAATTCTAGACAGCATTACTCAAAATTAACCACTGATCTGGCAAACTTAGATTATTTACACAAAAAAAGACCCCAAAAATGCTGTCATTCTAAATGACATAGGTAATATTAGAAGTCAGTTAGATACATTTCTAGCCTTAGAACATCAGAAAATATCCATGAAGTTAAAGCAAAATTTTACTTTGAAAGTAATAAAGCAGGGAAGATGTTGGCTAGAACTCTTAAAAGAGGGAGAATAAAATTGTTTATTCATAAACTCAAAACTCCACAAAACACTACAGTTTGCACAACCCCAGATATTCTTGATCAGTTCCATGAATATTACTCCAATCTATACCACATAAAAGACAAGGCCTCGCCAACAGACCCATATTCTGATGATACAATACAAGCTTATCTTGACTCATGTAACCTCCCTTCTATATCCCCTGAGCAAAAAGAGGCACTAGAATCTCCAATTACCACAAATAAAATATTGGCAGCTATAAAAGAATTGTCACCGGATAGAAGTCCAGGCCCAGATGGCTTTACTGCTTAATTTTATCAAACGTTTGCCAAAGCCCTTATCCCTACTTTACATGACTTATACAACAGTATATCCTCTACTACACACTTCCCCTCTATGATGTTAGCTGCGCACATTATACCATTACCAAAACCGGGTAAAACACCAGATACACCATCAAATTTCCGCCCTATCTCATTACTGAACACAGATACAAAAATGTACGCAAAAGTAATAGCAGGTTGTCTAAATAAATTACTCCCCCAATTAATACATTACAACCAGGTCGGTTTCACTCCATATAGAGAGGCAAGAGACAATACCATTAAAATACAAAACCTGATTGATTACGCCGTAAAAGCTAAAACCCCTACAATCTTCACGTTCATGGACGCGGAGAAAGCTTTTGATCATTTGAACTGGAGCTTTCTTGAACAAATTCTAATTAAATTCGGTTTTCCAGATTCCTTTATATTAAAAATAATGTCCCTGTATAGTACCCCAAATGCGAAAATCAGGTTAAATGACTCACTATCCCCGGCTTTCAATATTCATAACGGCACTAGACAAGGGTGCCCTCTTTCCCCGCTATTTGCCTTAGCCATGGAGGCCTTGGCAGCTAGAATAAGAAATAACCAAAAAATAACAGGCTTATCAACACATGAGAAGGACTATAAAGTTTCTCTATATGCGGACGATGTATTTTTGACCATAACTAATCCTCTTACCTCATTGCCCGAATTACATTCTGATTTCCAAACATATGGCAGATTATCAAATTTTAAGATTAATGCCTCAAAATCGGAATTTATGGGAGTAGAGATATCTGACCCCGTACTCACCCAGATACAATCCACGTACCATTACAAATTCCAGAAAAGTTCTTTAAAATACTTAGGCATACAAGTTACAAATGACCCTCAGAAAATGTATAATGCCAACTATGCTCCTTTACTGAAAAATATACAACAGGAGCTGCAATCCTGGTATAATAAAACCTTATCCTGGATGGGCAGATTGCATGCTATAAAAATGACAATCTTACCAAAAATTGTATATATATTTCAAACTATCCCAATTAAATTGCCTAAGCACTTTTTTAATAAACTTCAAAACATACTCAACAAATATTTATGGAACAATAAACGCCCTAGACTTGCCAAAGCACTCATATATAGACCTAAAATTAAAGGAGGGTTGGGAATGCCAAACCTTTACTATTACTTTATAGCAAGTACCCTTACATGGATCATAGACTGGTTCAAGCATAGTACTCACAAAGAATGGGTAAGGCTTGATCATGACCTGGCACAGAACTCACAACTAGGAGAAAACTGCTGGATACCTCATATTCATAGGACCTTAAACTCATCTACATCAGAAATAGCTAAACTGACACTAACTACATGGGACAAATGTCTTAATAGCTTTCCGGTAATCTCTGACATACCATCTCCTTTGACACCCCTGAAACACAACCCAGAAACACAAATACCATTTTCTACTCATTATGTACAGAACTTATCCTTAAGAGACGTCATACCAAGTTTTATGGCAATAGATAATAAATCCCTTAAATTAAGAGCCGATCTACAAGAAAAATTCGGAAGCTATTTCAAACCCTGGTTTAAGTATTTTCAAATAAATCATTATCTTACCTCACATACCAAACGTACCCAATTTTTTAGACCTCTAACTCCCTTTGAGTCAATTTGCAAAGCTAACTCATACTCGAAAGGCTCATTATCCCTAATATATAAATTATTAGTGGATTATCACTCCAGAAATCTACCAACTTACACAACTAAATGGACAGACGATTTTCAAACCCCCATATCTCCTGACCAATGGGCAAAAATTTTCAGTAACATGAGCACACGCACCTCGTCCATAACACAAATAGAATCAAATCTAAAGCTACTGTACAGATGGTGCTATACCCCTGTAAGACTAGCAGCTATGCATAATAACAGTAATAATAAGTGTTGGAGGGCATGTGGAGGTGAGGGAGACTATCAACATATATGGTGGACTTGCCCTTACATTAGCCATTATTGGAGAGAAATACAAGTGGCTGTTAAACAAGCAATTAACATTGAAGTCCCTCTGGACCCTACCATATTCTTATTTAATAATGTACCCAAAATTAAATGAAAAAAAAAGACAAAGATTACTGATTCTACTACTTAACTGCGCTAGGAGGCTAATACCTAGGAAATGGAAAACAGCTGAGTTCCCAAAAGTCACAGAATGGCGTTCCTTAGTTAAACATACTTTGTCAATGGAAAGGTATCATTATGCTATTACGAAAAGATTGGATGATTTTTTAGATATAAACTTCATATGGGAAGAATATTGTAACTCTATAAAACATAACGGCAAGTCACAATACCGATATAAGGATGAGTTGTGCTTTCATGTTCTATAGGATTTGGAGCTCTTAGGTGATAAGATTTAACACTACAATATAAAGAGTTACACTTTTGAGAATCATACATTAAATAGTCATGGTTGTCATTACTATTCATTCTTTTTACTAATTAGGATGTCTTTTTAATGTTGTCATGACTATTTTGCTGTATTTGTACCCACATCCTGTGATATATTGAGCATACTGTAATTTGTGTTGCATCTATGTTTATTTGTTTATTTCTGTACCATTCTTCTTAATAAAGGAAAATTTTAAAAAAAAAAAAAGCCTAACACTAACCCCCAGAAGATCCAATTACAGTTTCTGAAGAGCCGACATCCATCCTCAACGAAGTGGCAGAAGTCCTCATCGAAGCGGCTGAAGTCTTTATCCAGATGGCATCTTCTATCTTCATCCATCCGGCGCGGAGCGGCTCTATCTTCAAGACATCCGACGTGGAGCATCCTCTTCTTATGACGTCTTCTTCCAAATGAAGGTTCCTTTAAATGATGTCATCCAAGATGGCGTCCCTTAGATTCTGATTGGCTGATAGAATTCTATCAGCCAATCGGAATTTAGATTGAAAAAATCCTATTGGCTGTTGCAATCAGCCAATAGGATTGAGCTATGATTCTATTGGCTGATCCAATCCGCCAATAGGATTGAACTCACATTCTATTGGCTATTCCAATCAGCCAATAGAATGCAAGCTCAATCCTATTGGCTGATTGGATCGGGATAGGGGTAATACATTTATTAGAGTTGCGGTGGGCTCCGGGAGCGGCGGGATAGGGGTTAATATATATTTAAATATATTTATTTTATTTTTAAGCTTGTTTTAAAGTTATATAATATTTCTTAAGGGAGACGTCCCAAATGTCATGGGTATATTTTATATAATAAATTAAGATTTGCATATATATGTGGAGTTTATTGTATAATTTTCCATATTAACCCTTAGAGTTTTTTAGCGCTCCTGCACTATTTTATTTGGTTTTAGTTTTTGTACTTATTGGTGATTTTAGGGAAGATTGTCTGTAAGGGAGCATAGGGGTTAGCTATTGGGCGCTGCACTTAGTATTTGTAGATTCACTATTTCCCTTCCCTAGCTCATTCATTTGAGCATAAGTATAAGCAGCCCAGTAATGAAAAATGATATTTTTGCTTGGAGAGAACAAGTTCTGAAAGATAATATAGACAATGAGTCATACACAATAGATACAGAACCTATAGATATAAGCACAAAAAAGTTAAAATTAGAGAAGAATATGACTAGTGAACTCAAACAAAAGATAGAGCTTAATTTTTTGAACAAATATATAGCAAAAAAGTGGGCACCGGCACCCAGAGGCCTCAGAATCAAAAAAAGACGTTTTTATCCACCACAGCACCAACTCTAAAGACTGGAGAAGTGACCTGCAGCCCCCTGCATCATCTCGGATGAAAAACGAGTACAGAGTAGCTAATTGGTAACGAACGGCCGTTTGTTTGCTTTTTTCCTCAGCCAAATTGCTGGCACACACGCTGAAAGCGTGCATCACATTCCTGAGAGCAAAGACGCTACCTGTTCTTAAAAAGCAGAGACACCTCAGCTTTCTACATACAGGAGCTTGCCTTTAACCTTCTGTCATCGGAGCAGACCTTTCTCTTCTCACTAGTGAGAACCACGGAACAGTAGGAATCAAAAAAGTAAGAGAGACACTTATCGAATCAGCTGTAAAAATATCGGTAAAAAAAGATCCAGCAATAGACACTGCACGGTGTCAGAAGATCCGGTAAGCTAAATAAAACCTCTTGCTCATCACACATCTATACACAAAGTAATTGGCACATGATCTCTAGAGACATTAAGACATTAACACTTAATGAGACTGTGTATTTTTACTGTGTCTGACTCGTCACTTAAAAGATACATTGAAACGCTCTAACTCAATATAGAGCATCTGAAGAATATTGGCTAAAGTCCGAAGTTCCGTTTTAAGGTGGAATAGCTTTTAAATAGCTGTGTTTTATTGTGTTTTTTAAAACAGCTTATTGCTTCACAAATTTGAGACCTCAAAAGTCAAAAGCCGACTCTAATAAGATTTTTAAATTTTCTGTATATATACATATGCTCAGAAGAATCTGATATTGTTTTTATTTTATTTTTAAGCTTGCTTTGAAGTTATATAATATTTCTTAAGGGAGATGTCCCAAATGTCATGGGTATATTTTATATAATAAATTAAGATTTGCATATATATGTGGAGTTTATTGTATAATTTTCAATATTAACCCTTAGAGCTTTTTTAGTGCTCCTGCAATATTTTATTTGGTTTTAGTTTCTGTACTTATTGGTGATTTTAGGGAAGATTGCCTGTAAGGAAGCATAAGGGTTAGCTATTGGGCGCTGCACTTAGTATTTGTAGATTCACTATCATCCTATTGGCTGATCCAATCCGCCAATAGGATTGAGCTCACATTTTATTGGCTATTCCAATCAACCAATAGAATACAAGCTCAATCCTATTGGCTGATTGGATCGGGATAGGGGTAATACATTTATTAGAGTTGCGGTGGGCTCCGGGAGCGGCGGGATAGGGATTAATAACTTTATTTAGTTGTGGCGGGGTCCGGGAGCGGCAGGATAGGGGTTAAACAGCTTAGTATAGTGGCGGTGTTTAGTGACAGGGTATACATAAAGCTTTGAAAAAGCAGAATAGCAGCGAGATTGATGACTGTTTAGTTAACAACAATCCGCTGCTCATCACCCCGTACTTGGTGCACGACTTTTTGACAGCTTTTTATATAAATATGGAGAGCATATTCAGGTCCGCAGGACGCAATGTTAGGCGATGTCAGGCGAGCGTATTGGTGCCGTCGAATGCTAGTAAGTTGACGGCTTGATAAGTAGGCCTCAGTGTAATATTTTAGACAAGGTTTTTAAAATTCAAATTGATTTTTGATTCAATATAATCTTAAACTGATAGCTCAAAGGGAAAGCCCCCCCTAACATTAAAGTGTCATGATTCAGATACAGCAGAAATTAAAATCACCTCTTTACTGTCATGCTATGTTCAGTGTATTTCTGTAAAGAAGAGAGTTTAGGAGTATGAGGCGCAAATAAATGCTACAACCTTAAAAGAGTTTTAAAATTTGTTGCTATATGATTAGAAAACTAAAATAAAAGATACCTTTTAATATAAAATAAAGTTATCTTTATTGGTACAATAATGAAAAAACAAATGTGTGTTCAATCAATTCTTTTCAATCGATATACGGATATTTATATATACAATCCTGTACTTATATCTATAGATCTGTCTATAAAAAATCTATAAAAAATCTGTAAAAAATCTATAAAAAATCTATTAAAAATACATAAAGATCATAGAGGAGAATAGTAAAATTTCATGTAAATGTAAAAGATTGGAAGAATTTTTCTGGATATATCCTGTCTAGGTAGGAGAAGACCCTCACTAAGTGAAGTATATATGTGTTGGGAAAATATTCCACAAGTAATCTTAAAATGTGTAGTCGAAATGGATTTGCTAGCATATATGCAATACACCTAGTACATAAAAACCTAGTGTAGTGTAGATAAACATTCAACTCCCAATTGTTACACGTCAGTGGAAGCAATTTCTCCTTATCAATTCCTATTATTTTACACTATAATAAAAACGTCTATCATCGCCTTTAGTATAATAAATATGTGCTTGTTAGATACCTCGTAATATTGATAAAATGTAGATATATTAGGTTTAAAGAACTGTTAATCAGAACTAGTACACGTAAATTGTGGTTCAAAGTCACTGGAAGTATGGTTAATAAATTATTTTGCTGCAAAATACAGTCGGCCGACTGAAAGGTAAAAAACTATTTTTCTTCAAATGGTCATCATTATTATAATTTTATGAGTCTATTCTTTTTGCTATTGTAATTAATAGCTGTATGCTGGGGATGTTTTACATGTTGCCCGGGTTGTTGTACACGTTGCCAGGGCTCTACGGTCTAGGAGCAAACAATAAATAGTACGGAGCGGGGGTTTACTTACTTTACTCCTAGCCGATTCTGGAGCCTGGATGTGGATACAGATGTTCCTTTTTTGGATCGTCCGCTCAGTTGGTGTTGCCGGAGATAGTTTCTTTTTCTTGATGTCCTCAGTATCTTGTAGGGTTATTCTTTGCTCACAGCTTTAAGTGCAACAGCACAGTTGTAACAGTATCCAAGTCCTCTTGTCCGCTAACCGATAGCGGCTACTTTGTAGCATATATGTGAGGGCTTGTTTATCAGATTGCGGTTCCTTTTGTGAAACAAGTTCAAGCAATTTTAAACAACGGTTATGGAAATGGTGATATAGTTGTCCTTGGGGACACAATAAGTAGTGTTCTTTTTGACAGTAGTTTGCTATGTATTTCTTCCTTCTCTTGGATTTCTTTTTCAGTAAGAAATGTCATCTTATGTGCCAGCCCATTTTATAACACCTGTGCAGGGATGGTTTTTAAAAATAGATTGCAATCAGGAGGGGTTAGACAGGTACAGAGACAAAACTGGCCCAGCTCTTAAAATATCCATTGATTGCAAATAAATACATATGATACTCTGATTACATGCTATATTCGCAATTATTCCTGCTCAGAATAATAATAAATCTACACTATATACATATAGTGGTATAAATAAACACAGAGATATCAAAGACAACATTGTTTAGAACAAAAAAAGGAACTTAGGGACATGTAAATATGTTTGCAAAAGATTTCTGACATAACACACATACACATATATATCTATATCTATATATATAAAAATCAATGTAAATATTTGCATAGGAAATTAGCACATCTAGGCAAGAATCCCTGTTTGCTTTTTCCCCAGAAATAACTCATATACAATGTTACCAATGCACAAGAGAATTATGGGTAAGTTATGCAAATTAGATATGCAAATTCTCAGTTTTTTTGCTTCAAAAATACTGTTTTAACACAGCTATCCTTTTAACAGGATTATAGCAGCAAATCAGAAATCACTCCTAGACAGCCTGTTTCGTTCTAGCTATTTTCAAGGTTAAACCAAAATTCCTTTATATATGTGACAGACCCTTCTGTCAGGACTGAAGGAGTTAATTGTGTTTAGCTAAGAAACTAATTTCTAAAGACAGAGTTGCTGGCTCCAGCTATAATCTAATTAGTGCTAAGCATTCTATTGTTTGATCACCTCCAGAGAGAAAACGCCTAAGTGATAAGAAGGTCCAAGAGTGTCTTGTGGTTGAAGTGTTTAAGTAATATAATTCTATTGTATCATGTCAAAGGGCTTGTTCCCTCCATGTAATGTACAACAGCCTTTCAACCCCCATCTGGGGGGGGGGTCAGACCTGCATAAATACTAGGCATAGCCTTTTAATAAATGTCATTCTGTTTTAAACCTGAAAACTGGCTGGGTTGTGAATTGCTGATTCCCTATGCAGGACATTGTTCATCTGATATTAACCTTGGTACACTGTTGGTACCGTAACAATTGGTGGCAAGCGACGGGATGAACCTTATCGCCCAGAAGAGCAACTACACAAGCCAGTAACCTCAGGAAGAGGGGGATTATTACAATACTGACTAAGATGGAAAGAGTACCAGGGACAGAAGGAACCAATGGGCCCAGCATATCAGACAGAACCCCTGAAGAAGCAAGCTTTGATCGGGCGGTTAAAATAAGACTGGCACATTATGGCCCCAACCCATCTGCGGAAATTATTGACCGGGTCATAGCAGCTGTGGAGGCCAACCTACTTCGCCAAAGCAGCGCTGCAGCAGCCCAAGTGGAAAAGAGAAAAGTAAATTTTGCAGCTTTTAAAAACTTCCTGGAAACAGAAGGAGAGATTGATGGGTTCCTTGCGGATTTTGAGAGGCAATGTGCACTACACAAGGTACCCGCAGAGGACTGGGTCACGATATTATCCGGAAAATTATCCGGCCGGGCCAGTGAGGCTTTTCGGGCCATTCCAGATGAGGAGGTTGGGGATTATAATACTGTGAAAGAGGCTCTGCTCTCCAGGTATGCGGTTACACCGGAGGCATACCGGAGGCGGTTCAGAGACACTGTTAAATTAGCTGGTGATTCCTACGTTGAGTGGGCATGTAAGGTGCACCGCACAGCAGCTCACTGGATAGCGGGGTGCCAAGCCGTATCTGGGGAAGAGGTGCTGCAGCTATTCCTGTTGGAACATTGCTTTGACAAGTTATCAGCAGGAGTTAGAGAGTGGGTTCGGGACCGTAAACCCTCCACCCTGCATGAAGCTGCTCGCCTGGCAGATGAGTATATGGATGCCCGCAAACTGGACACTGCTACCACTAAGCCCCCTGCTAGAGTGGAGTACAGACCCCCAGTCACCCCAGCAGCTGCCAGTTACCAACCCTGGCGCACCGCTATACCACACGGCCTCCGGCCACGAACTACCCTCAGAGAGCCCGGTTCAATTCACGGGGCTACTCACAGCCTATTTGGTGCTTTGGATGTAAGCAACTAGGGCACAAAAGACCAGAGTGTCCCCTAAATGCAGCGAACCAAGCACAGTCCTGGAGAAGACCCGCCGGCGGAATCCCACGTAACTCTCAGCCTGCGGCCCGCTACGTAGAGGCGCAAGAATGCTGGAGCATCCTACATGAGGCAGACCTTGTGCAAGCTGCCCACCGGAATAACCGGCAACTGGTTAAAGTGAATGGGAAGAAGGTCAGTGGTCTACGGGATACTGGTGCTACCATGACCTTGCTTCAAAAGAACTTGGTGTCTGAGAAACAGTACACTGGAGACACTGTGGCTGTGAGGGTAGCAGGGGGCGATGTGTTCAGCCTACCTGTTGCCAGGGTACATTTGGATTGGGGAGTGGGCGCTAGACCTGTGAATGTGGGGGTCAAGAAGGACTTACCTGCTGATGTTCTTCTTGGAAATGACTTGGCTCCCCTTGTTTCTGCCTATGCTCCCATGGGTCCCGCTGATGTTAACCCTGTGACTACCCGTGCTCAGATCCGTGCAGCAGAGACTGACCCCCCTGCTGCTAAGCCCCAGGACGCTGAGCTCAGTAAATCTCTATCCGCTATTGATATGTGGAGGTCCCGTTACAATGCGCTGATGAAGGAGAAGAGGAGCGCAGAGGAAAAAGCACGTTTAGAACGTGAATCTCTGCTAGACAAGCTGCACCGACAGACTGCAGAAAACACCAGCTTGAGAGTGGGACATGAAACCTTAAAGACAAACTTAGCGACACTTGAGGAGAAGCTGACGCTGGCTCATAGTGAGGTGCAGCAACTCAAGGGCACCCTATGTCAGTATGAAGGGATTGTGGATACCTATAAAGAGCAGGTACAGAAAACTCGTAAAGAAGCTGATGGGATTTTGAAGGACTGTTTAGCCCTAGTCTGGGCACTGAGGAAGTTGAACCCTTCTTTGTATGGACAGGAATTCTCTCTCATAACGGGAATACAGATGGATTGTCCTGGCAAACTGACATGCCTACCACCTCCTAGTCCGGTCATCCCCAGGTTGACCCGCCAAAGGGTCAAGCCGGGTCTGCCGGAGTGTTCCACAACGGGGGAGATATGTGACAGACCCTTCTGTCAGGACTGAAGGAGTTAATTGTGTTTAGCTAAGAAACTAATTTCTAAAGACAGAGTTGCTGGCTCCAGCTATAATCTAATTAGTGCTAAGCATTCTATTGTTTGATCACCTCCAGAGAGAAAACGCCTAAGTGATAAGAAGGTCCAAGAGTGTCTTGTGGTTGAAGTGTTTAAGTAATATAATTCTATTGTATCATGTCAAAGGGCTTGTTCCCTCCATGTAATGTACAACAGCCTTTCAACCCCCATCTGGGGGGGGGGGGGGTCAGACCTGCATAAATACTAGGCATAGCCTTTTAATAAATGTCATTCTGTTTTAAACCTGAAAACTGGCTGGGTTGTGAATTGCTGATTCCCTATGCAGGACATTGTTCATCTGATATTAACCTTGGTACACTGTTGGTACCGTAACAATATATATATATATATATATATATATGAAATAAACAGGTCCCGCACTCTCCGCTGTGAAAGCACAAACTCCTTTAATTAAACTGTGACATTTTGGGGTTGTTAGCCCCTTCCTCAGACAGGAAGTAATCTGTCATATGTCTGAGGAAGGGACTAACTACCCCGAAACATCACAGTTTAATTTAAGAAGTTTGTGTTTTCACAGCGGAGAGTGCAGGACCTGTTTATTTCATCTGTCTATTTTTTCTACCCAGAGCACCCCGAAAGTTGGAAGTTTATCGTGTGTGCAGAACCCCTGCTTAATGTTTCCTATATATATTAATATACATACAAGTATGTGCAAAGATATATGTACAAATTCTAGCATTAATAATCATTTATAAAACATGAGATAAAAGCATATCATGACTTCTATAAATACAAATACACATTCATTTATGTGACAGTATCATATAACAGATTTTTTTTGTATAACAGATAAATATAAAAATAACTTTCTAAGAGATATTGTTTGTTGAGGTATAAATGTAGCTATTTCTTGGACATTAACAGATGAAAAAGAAAAGATTAGCTTTAAAGAAATGTGCTTGTACATGGACAGTAATGAAATGGTATAAATAAAGTTGGGAAAAACCCGAATAACCAGTTGTCAGAAAGTTCACCTAGCGCCTGTTGATACTGACCCTTGGCTAAGATAAATTGACCCCTAGTGGTCAAAAAAACAAATTATCTAACTATCAGCAAAATATCAAAGCGCCAACAATAGAGGCAAAATATCACCAAATTGCATTTGTAAATTGTAAATTGTTATTTGTTTTAAATTTCATCAGCAATGGAATGATATTATCTTTAACCATTATTTTTAACCATTATTGTAATAAATATTGCATTTGAGCCAAAGACCCTGCCTCTATTGTTGGCGCTTTGATATTTTGCTGATAGTTAAAAACCCGAATAACCGCAACATCGATGACTGTTAGTTAACAACAGTCTGATGCTCATCGCACCGTACTTGACGCGTGTGTATTTGACGGCTTTTTTGATAAATAAGGATATTGTATTCAGATCCACGTCAGTGATGTCTGGCGAGCGTATTGACGCTGGCGAATGCACTGAGATTGACGCTTTGATAAATAGGCCCCATAGACTCACAAGGCTCAATCTGTGAATTTTTAAATTGTCTAAATTCTCCAATTTTCAAAACTAGGGGGTAGATTTACCAATGTCTGTCCAACATGATATGCTGTAGCGTATCATGTCCAACAGACATCACTGAATGCCGACTGCTTGTGCAATGCCGCCCCCTGCAGATTTGCGCCGCTAGCAGGGAATGTCAATCAGCCCGATCGTATAGGATCGGGCTGATTGAAGACTGCAGCCTCAGAGGCAGCGGACAAGTTATGAAGCAGCAATCTTTAGACAGCTGCTTCATAACTGCTGTTTCCAGCAAGCCATTCAGAGCTTGATAATTCCCCTAGGGCGGCATCGCTTGCAAAAGTCGGCGTCAGAAATTTTTAGACAGATGTAACGATCACATATACACATATACGGAGCCTACAAATGCGGTGCATATATTTTATCCGTCGCTGTTTTTACTCCCATAAACTAACATAGTACCGGCATCGCAAGTCGGTATCACATATTCAGCGCAAGGACCTGCGCAGTGAAAATGGAGAAATCCAGTCAGCCAATAGAATGTGAGCTCAACCCTATTGGCTGATTGGATCAGCCAATAGGATGAAAGCTCAATCCTATTGGCTGATTGCAACAGCCAATAGGATTTTTTCAACCTTAATTCTGATTGGCTGATAGATTTCAATCAGCCAATAAGAATCTAAGGGACGCCATCTTGGATGACATAATTTAAAGGAACATTCATTGTTCAAGAAGACGTCGAACAAAGAGGATTCTCACCGTCGGATGTCTTGAAGATGGATGAAGATAGAAGATGCCGTCTGGGTGAAGACTTCTGCAGGCTTGGATGAAGACTTCGGCCACTTGGATGAAGGCTTCTGCCAGCTTTGATTAAGACTTCTCCCGGCTTCTTTGAGGATGGATGTCAGATCTTCAAAACTGTAAGTGGATCTTCAGGGGTTAGTGTTAGGTTTTTTTAAGGGTTTATTAGGTGGGTTTTAGTTTTAGATTAGGGTTTGGGCAGCAATAGAGCTAAATGCCCTTTTAAGGGCAATGCCCATCCAAATGCCCTTTTCAGGGCAATGGGGAGCTTAGGTTTTTTTAGTTAGGTTTTTAGTTGGGGGGGTTGGTTGTGTGGGTGGTGGATTTTACTGTGGGGGGGGGGTTGTATTTTTATTTACAGGTAAAAGAACTGATTTATTTGGGGCAATGCCCAGCAAAAGGACCTTTTAAGGGCTATTTGTAGTTTATTGTAGGTTAGGGTTTTTTTATTTTGGGGGTGGGGCTTTTTTATTTTCATAGGGCTCTTAGATTAGGTGTAATTAGTTTAAATATTTGATCATTTCTTTTTTATTTTGTGTAACTTAGTGTTTATTTTTTTTTTAACTTAGTGTTTGTTATTTTAACTTAGTTGTTAGTTTTTTGTAACTTTGTAATTTTTAATTGTAGATTTAAATAATTTGAGTAGGGTTAGGTTTTTAAATATATAATATAGTTAATTTAATTTGTAGTTTAATGTAATTTTAGTATAACAGTTAGGGTAGATTAATTATTAGTTTAATATAGTTTAATGTAATTTTAGTTTAACAGTTAGGGTAGATTAATTAATAGTTTAATATAGTTTACTGTAATTTTAGTATAACAGTTAGGGTACATTAATTATTAGTTTAATATAGTTTAATGTAATTTTAGTTTAACAGTTAGGGTAGATTAATTAATAGTTTAATATAGTTTACTGTAATTTTAGTATAACAGTTAGGGTACATTAATAATTAGTTTAATATAGTTTAATGTAATTTTAGTATAACAGTTAGGGTAGATTAATTAATAGTTTAATATAGTTTAATATAATTTTAGTATAACAGTTAGGGTAGATTAATTATTAGTTTAATATAGTTTAATGTAATTTTAGTTTAACAGTTAGGGTAGATTAATTAATAGTTTAATATAGTTTAATGTAATTTTAGTATAACAGTTAGGGTACATTAATAATTAGTTTAATATAGTTTAATGTAATTTTAGTATAACAGTTAGGGTAGATTAATTAATAGTTTAATATAGTTTAATATAATTTTAGTATAACAGTTAGGGTAGATTAATTATTAGTTTAATATAGTTTAATGTAATTTTAGTATAACAGTTAGGGTAGATTAATTATTAGTTTAATATAGTTTAATGTAATTTAGTATAATAGTTAGGGTAGATTAATTATTAGTTTAATATAGTTTAATTTAAATCTAAAGGTAAGTTTAAATTTATTATAAGATAGGGATGAGTTAATATTTCATATAAAGTTAGCGGGTTGTTAGGTTTAGGGGTTAATAGTTTAATTTAGTTTATGACGATGTGGGGGGCTGGCGGTTTATGGGCTAATAGGTTTAGTAAGTGGTAGTGATGTGGGAGGCCAGGGGCTAACGGGTTTATACATTTATTTAGTTGCGGAGGGCTCCGGGAGCGGCAGGATAGGGGATAATCACTTTATGTAGGTGGCGGCTGCAGTGCGGGGGCGGCAGATTAGGGGTTAATAAGTATAATGTAGGTGGCGGCGGTGGCAGGGCGGCAGATTAGGGGTTAATAAGTATAATGTAGGTGGCGGCAGTGTAGGGGAGGCAGATTAGTGGTGTTTAGACTCTGGGTATATGTTAGGGAGTTAGGTGTAAACATAACTTTTATTCTCCCATAGAAATCAATGGAATATCGGGCAGCAGCGAACATGAGCTTTCGCTGCTTTCAGATTCCCATTGATTCCTATGGCATCCGCCGCCTCCAGGGTGGCAAATTGAAAACCAGGTACGCTGGGCCGGAATAGTGGTGAGCGTACCTGTTAGATATTTGTTAAAGGGACAGTCCACACCTAATAAAACGTTAGCCCATATGACTAATCACAATCTTACAATTCTAATGATACCCTGCATCCGTTTTTATTTTTATCTCATAACCAACATCGCATTAATCAAAGTTTGTGTTCCCTGTTGTAAATATGGCCGTCTAACTCCTCCCAATAGCTTCCCCTCCTTTGGTATAGATAGCTTCTCCTTCACTGTTACGCTCGTGCTCGGAGCTCCCAGTGACATCATCGGACAGAAATACGCATGCGCATTGAGATTCTCCTAAAAACCGGAAGTCTGTATTAGATTTATAACGGAAGTCTGTATTCGCTATCACACTCTGCAAAAACCAACTTGGTCCCTCTGTGTTTTAGTCGTCAGTGGAAGTAATAGCTTCACTGATTAATATAATATCGGTAATATCTAAATTAAATATGTAATCTTTTCGATGTTTACCAAACACATTTTGATCTTCAACATTGTATACTAATTCATATTTACGATTCTGTTTTTTTTTATTGTAAAATGTTCAAATAAATTGTGCTTACGTTATAATTTATTTATTTACAACATATTATTTTCCTTTTTTTATAGCCAATCTGTACCCCAAATAAATAATTTTATATCATAAGCATTGCCGTTTTACCGTACTTTTAATCAAACTAACTGATTTGTTGGAGCTGTTCCTCTGCATTCCAGATTTTATGCTTGTGATCAAACTCTTATAATTACACGGACAATTGAACAATTATTAAATTGATGTTTATGAATTTATATTACAGTATACAATATATGTCTATTTTCCAGAAGTGATTTATCTATATAAAGATACTGAATTAGCTTTGTTTATTTATTATAGCTGTAAGTATAGTCTAATCATATACTATGCTAACTCAATATTACATTAAACTAATTATTTCCCTATATGGATCTTATAGATAATACTAATTTAAAAAATTCTATAATTTTAACATATAATTATCATTATTTTCTTATCCTTTGTTGAAGGACGATTGAAGCTCTAATCATTTAAAAAAGAATACATTTTGTAGACAACATCAACCTCTATATATCAATATGATGACAACAATCAGCATTTTAAATATATATTATCTGCTTCTCATGATCTTACGTCTAACAACATTTAAAGTAGTGTTTTTCCACCAGTGTGCCGTGGCACACTAGTGTGCCATGAGAGATACTCAGGTGTGCCACGGCAGACTGACAACAGTGCGGGGGTGTCCCTCTTTCAAATTTTGCAATATTGGTAGGTATGTGACAGGCTCATCAGGCATCATTTACAACCGTTATGATTGATTGTGAATGAATGTCAATATGTCATGTATAGTTTGTAGGAGGCATGGCATGACAGCCCAGTGCAGTGTGTATATATATATATATATATATATATATATATATATATGTATATATATATATACAATGTGTGATTTGTAAAATCTTGGGATGGTGGTGTGCCACAGGAATTTGTAATGTAAAACAGTGTGCCATGGCCTTAAAAAGTTTGCAAATCACTGATTTAAAAGGAACAGTCTACACCTTGATAAAAACATTTTTTGGAAGATATATTACAGCTTTATTAGCCATATTACCCATCCCACAATTTTGCATAACCAGCATAGTTATATAATTATAATTCTGAAATATGTGATTAACTTGTATTTAAGTCTCTGCAAAAGTGCTCCTTTAGTGTATATAATTAGTGCTTGCTCCCAGATAACTTCACGTGCACGAGCACATTTTTAGCTCCAGTAAATACATGGATAAACACCTGTCTCTTCCTCTCTCTCCCCCTCTCTCTTCCTCCCCCACCAAAATCTCTCTATCTCTCCCTCTCTCTCTACCACTTTCATTCCCTCTCTCTCTCCCTCTCTTTCTCCCTCAGTTTCAACCTCTCTCTCTTTTTCTCTCTCTCTCTCCCTCTCTCTTTCTCTCTCGCTCTATCTCTTTCTCTATATGTCTCTCTCTCTATTTCTCTTGCTCTCTATCCCCCTCTTTCGATCACTCTGTCTCTCTCTCAACACCTCTCTCTCTCTCCACCTCTCTTTCTCCCTTTCTTTCTCTCTCCCTCTCTCTATACCTCTCTCTCTCTTTTTCTCTCTCTCTCTCTTCCAAACTCTCTCTCTCTCTCCCCCCCTCTCTCCTCTCCCTCTCTCTATTTAACTATCTTTCCCTCTCTATATCTCATTCTGTCTCACGTACTCCCTCTTTTTCTCCCTCTATTTCTCCTTCAATTTCTCTCTTTACCCCCCTCTCTCCCTATCTCACCCTCTACTTCCTTCTCTTTCTATCCCCCTCCCTCTCTCTACCCCCCTTTCTGACTCTCTCTTTACCTCTCTCTTTATCTTGCTCTATCTTTCCCCCTCTATCAATCTACCTCCCTCGCTTTTTCTCTCCCTCTCTCTCTCTATCTCTCTCTCTATCTCTCCCTCTCTCCCCACTCTATCCCTCACTCTCCCTCTCTAACCCCTCTATCCCTCCCTCTCTCTACCTCTATTTCTCTCTCGCTCTCTTTCTCTCACTATCTCTCTCTCTCTCTCTCTCTCTCTCTCTCTCTCTCTCTCTCACTATCTTTATATCTCTCCCCCTCTCTCCCTCACTTTTTCTTATTCCCTTTCTCCCCCTCTCTCTCTCCCTATCTAACCCTCTACTTCCTTCTCTTTCTATCCACCCGTCTCTCTCTACACCCTATATGAATATCTCTCTTTATCTACCTCTTTCTCTTGCTCTCTCTCTCCACCTTTATCCCTCTACCTCCCTCGCTTTTTCTCTCCCTCTCTATCTATCACTTTATCTCTATGTCTCCCTCTATCCCCACTCTAACTCTCCCTCTACAAGCCCTCTATCCCTCCCTCTCTCTCCCTCTATTTCTCTCTCCCTCTCTTTTTCTCAATAAATCTTTCTCTCTCACTATCTGTCTCTCTATACCCCTCTCTCCCTCACTTTATCTTCTTCTATTTCTCCCTCTCTCTCTCCTTCTATCTCTCTTCCTATCTCACCATCTCCTTCCTTCTCTTTCTATTCTCCCCTCTCTCTCTACCCCCCTTTCTGAATTTTTCTTTACCTCTCTCTTTCTATTGCTCTCTCTCTCCATCTCTATACCTCTACCTCCCTTGCTTTTTCTCTCCCTCTCTCTCTCTATATCTCTCACTCTATCTCTATGTCTCCCTCTCTCCCCCCTCTATCCCTCCCTCTCTCTACCTCTATTTCTGTCACTATCTCTCTACTTCTCTCTCTAACTTTATATATAATGTATATAAATGTTTGTGTTGGGATTGAGAGAGAGATAGAGAGAGAGGTAGATGGAGAATGCGAAATAAATAACGTGGTTTATTTGAAAATTTCTTCTCTAATAAAGGCACATATTGAGCAAAAATAGGCTGCACCTATGGTGCCAACAAGCCAAGATATTGTGCTATTTTTATTGTTTGTTCTCCGGTTGAGTGCTTCTCTATTTTATAATTCATTTAATTTACATAATTATTCCAAAAAAATGCCTATTAATTAAAGTCGTAACAATTTAAAATGAACATTTTTTAATCTTTCATCAAATATTAATATTGTATTATAATTTTAAAACAAAGATAAAAAATGCAAAATTGAATTAATGTATTTTAACTTAATCTTTCAGATTTGATAATGGCAGTATGCATTGTGAAAAGTTGTCCAAACTCTAATAGGAAGACCAAGCTAACAACATCTACTTCATTTCACAAATTTCCACCATATGGTGAACTTGTAAGGGAGTGGTCAATTCAAACAAAACAATTTGATGAAGATATAGAAGCAATGGTACAGCGAGTTTTAGAAACCAATAAGTATGGCCGATATAGAAGAGATTTTTATTCAATTGGTCTGAAAATGTATCTTTATAAACATGCTGTTCCTACAATTTTTGGAGAAAATCAAAAAAAGAAAATTTTAGCTCTGCAACAAGTGTCCTCTACGATAACAACTAACACAGCAGCAAGGAATGTTGTTGTAACATTACAAGAAGGTAATGTAACAGAAACAGTTATTGATCCTGTTCAGCATTCTGCTGCAATCGCTTCAGTTGGAGTATCATATGTTGTTAATTGCCCAACATGTGGTCATCATGTAAACAAAATCTATTTAGACGCTTCTACTATGACTGAGCCAAAAATGGAAGATCAACAAACACAATTTGATCGTTCCTATGGAACATTTCCGAAAAGTACACAAACATTAGCCTCCTATGGTATGAAGAATACTTATACATCTACAGTTGGATTAATCACTATGAAAGAGGCTTATACTTGGACCATGGGCAATGTGGAAGTAAACCACCAAACAAATTCTGTTGCAACAAGTACAATCGATGATGGCATCATTGATTTTAATTTTTTGGAGAATAATGATGAAAGAATTATGTTAAATATTTCTCCAATTTATGCTGCGTCTGAAAACTATGAATCGGATCATGTAGACACTAGCGGCTAGATTTAGAGTTTTGTCGGTAACGACCCGCGTATCTAACGCTGGCTTTTTTCTGGCCGCACCTTTAAAATAACTCTGGTATTGAGAGTCCACAGAATGGCTGCGTTAGGCTCCAAAAAAGGAGCGTATAGCATATTTAACGCAACTTCAACTCTCGATACCAGAGTTGCTTACGGACGCGGCCAGCCTCAAAAACGTGCTCGTGCACGATTCCCCCATAGAAAACAATGGGGCTGTTTGAGCTGAAAAAAAACCTAACACCTGCAAAAAAGCCGCGTTCAGCTCCTAACGCAGCCCCATTGTTGACTATGGGGAAACACTTCCTACGTCTGCACCTAACACCCTAACATGTACCCCGAGTCTAAACACCCCTAACCTTACACTTATTAACCCCTATTCTGCTGCCCCCGCTATTGCTGACCCCTGCATATTATTTTTAACCCCTAATCTGCCGCTCCGTAAACCGCCGCTACTTACATTATCCCTATGTACCCCTAATCTGCTGCCCCTAACACCGCCGACCCCTATATTATATTTATTAACCCCTAATCTGCCCCCCACAACGTCGCCTCCACCTGCCTACACTTATTAACCCCTAATCTTCCGAGCGGACCGCACCGCACCGCTATTATAATAAAGTTATTAACCCCTAATCCGCCTCACTAACCCTATAATAAATAGTATTAACCCCTAATCTGCCCTCCCTAACATCGCCGACACCTAACTTCAAACATTAACCCCTAATCTGCCGACTGGAGCTCACCGCTATACTAATAAATGTATTAACCCCTAAAGCTAAGTCTAACCCTAACACTAACACCCCCCTAAATTAAATATAATTTTAATCTAACAAAATTAATTAACTCTTATTAAATAAATTATTCCTATTTAAAGCTAAATACTTACCTGTAAAATAAATCCCAATATAGCTGCAATATAAATTATAATTATATTATAGCTATTTTAGGATTTATATTTATTTTACAGGTAACTTTGTATTTATTTTAACCAGGTACAATAGCTATTAAATAGTTAAGAACTATTTAATAGCTAAAATATTTAAAATAATTACAAAATTACCTGTAAAATAAATCCTAACCTAAGTTACAATTAAGCCTAACACTACACTATCAATAAATTACTTAAATAAAATACCTACAATTACCTACAATTAAACCTAACACTACACTATCAATAAATTAATTAAATACAATATCTACAAATAAATACAATTAAATAAACTAACTAAAGTTCAAAAAATAAAAAAGAACTAAGTTACAAAAAATAAAAAAAATCTACAAACATTAGAAAAATATTAAAACAATTTTAAACTAATTACACCTACTCTAAGCCCCCTAATAAAATAACAAAGCCCCCCAAAATAAAAAAATGCCCTACCCTATTCTAAATTACAAAAGTTCAAAGCTCTTTTACCTTACCTGCCCTGAACAGGGCCCTTTGCGGGGCATGCCCCAAGAAATTCAGCTCTTTTGCCTGTAAAAAAACACATACAATACCCCCCCCAACATTACAACCCACCACCCACATACCCCTAATCTAACCCAAACCCCCCTTAAATAAACCTAACACTAAGCCCCTGAAGATCTTCCTACCTTATCTTCACCACGCCGGATATCCCTGATCGGTCCAGAAGAGCCTCCGAAGTCTTCATCTATCTTCATCCATCCGGAGTGGAGCGGAGCGGAGCCATCTTCTTCCAGCTGACGCAGATCCATCCTCTTCTACCGACGCCTACTCGCCGAATGACGGTTCCTTTAAATGACGTCATCCAAGATGGCATCCCTCAAATTCCAATTGGCTGATAGGATTCTACCTTACCAGCCCTGAACAGGGCCCTTTGCGGGGCATGCCCCAAGAAATTCTGCTCTTTTGCCTGTAAAAAAACACATACAATACCCCCCCAACATTACAACCCACCACCCACATACCCCTAATCTAACCCAAACCCCCCTTAAATAAACCTAACACTAAGCCCCTGAAGATCTTCCTACCTTATCTTCACCACGCCGGATACCACCGATCGGTCCAGAAGAGCCTCCGAAGTCTTCATCCAAGCCCAAGCGGGGGCTGAAGAGATCCATCATCGGGCTGAAGAGGTCCATCATTGGGCTGAAGAGGTCCATCATCGGGCTGAAGTCTAGATCCAAGCGGCGGCTGAAGAGGTCCATCATTGGGCAGAAGTCTTCATCCTATCCGGTCAGAAGAGGACATCCGGACCGGTAGACATCTTCATCCAAGCCGCATCTTCTATCTTCATCCATCCGGAGTGGAGCAGGGCCATCTTCTTCCAGCTGACGCAGATCCATCCTCTTCTACCGACGCCTACTCGCCGAATGAAGGTTCCTTTAAATGACGTCATCCAAGATGGCATCCCTCGAATTCCGATTGGCTGATAGGATTCTATCAGCCAATCGGAATTAAGGTAGGAAAATTCTGATTGGCTGATGGAATCAGCCAATCAGATTCAAATTCAATCCAATTGGCTGATCCAATCAGCCAATCAGATTGAGCTCACATTCTATTGGCTGATCGTAACAGCCAATAGAATGCGAGCTCAATCTGATTGGCTGATTCCATAAGCCAATCAGAATTTTCCTACCTTAATTCCGATTGGCTGATAGAATCCTATTAGCCAATCGGTATTCGAGGGACGCCATCTTGGATGACGTCATTTAAAGGAACCATCATTCAGCGAGTAGGCATCGGAAGAAGAGGATGGATCCGCGTCAGCTGGAAGAAGATGGCTCCGCTCCGCTCCGGATGGATGAAGATAGAAGTTGCGGCTTGGATGAAGATGTCTACCGGTCCAGATGTCCTCTTTTGGGATAGGATGAAGACTTCAGCCCGATGATGGACCTCTTCAGCCCGGTGATGGACCTCTTCAGCCCGATGATGGATCTCTTCAGCCCCCGCTTGGGCTTGGATGAAGACTTTGGAGGCTCTTCTGGACCGATCGGTGATACCCGGCGTGGTGAAGATAAGGTAGGAAGATCTTCAGGAGCTTAGTGTTAGGTTTATTTAAGGGGGGTTTGGGTTAGATTAGGGGTATGTGGGTGGTGGGTTGTAATGTTGGGGGGGTATTGTATGTTTTTTTTTCAGGCAAAAGAGCAGAATTTTTTGGGGCATGCCCCGCAAAAGGCACTTTTAAGGGCTGGTAAGGTAAAAGAGCTTTTCTATTTTTATTTTAGAATAGGGTAGGGAATTTTTTTATTTTGGGGGCTTTGTTATTTTATTAGGGGGCTTAGAGTATGTGTAATTAGCTTAAAATTGTTGTAATATTTTTCTAATATTTGTAAATTATTTTTTTATTTTTTGTAACTTAGTTCTTTTTTTTTTGTACTTTAGTTAGTTTATTTAATTGTATTTATTTGTAGGTATTTTATGTAATTAATTTATTGATAGTGTAGTGTTAGGTTTAATTGTAGATAATTGTAGGTATTTTATTTAATTAATTTATTGATAGTGTAGTGTTAGGTTTAATTGTAACTTAGGTTAGGATTTATTTTACAGGTAATTTGGTAATTATTTTAACTAGGTAGCTATTAAACAGTAAATAACTATTTAATAGCTATTGTACCTAGTTAAAATAAATACAAAGTTGCCTGTAAAATAAATATTAATCCTAAAATAGCTACAATATAATTATAATTTATATTGTAGCTATATTAGGGTTTATTTTACAGGTAAGTATTTAGCTTTAAATAGGAATAATTTATTTAATAAGAAATAATTTATTTTGTTAGATAAAAATTATATTTAATTTAGGGGGTGTTAGGGTTAGGGTTAGACTTAGCTTTAGGGGTTAATAACTTTATTATAGTAGCGGTGAGGTCCTGTCTGCAGATTAGGGGTTAATAAGTGTAGGTAGGTAGCGGCGACGTTGTGGGCGGCAGATTAGGGGTTAATAAATATAATATAGGGGTTGGCGGTGTTAGGGGCAGCAGATTAGGGGTACATAGGAATAACGTAAGTGGCGGCAGTGTACGGAGCAGCAGATTAGGGGTTAAAAAAATATTTAGGGGTCAGCGATAGCGGGGGCGGCAGATTAGGGGTTAATAAGTGTAAGGCTAGGGGTGTTTAGACTTGGGGTTCATGTTAGGGTGCAGACATAGGAAGTGTTTTCCCATAGGAAACAATGGGGCTGCGTTAGGAGCTGAACGCTGCTTTTTTGCAGGTGTTAGGTTTTTTTCAGCTCAAACGGCCCCATTGTTTCCTATGGGGGAATCGTGCACGAGCACGTTTTTGAAGCTGGCCGCGTCCGTAAGCACCGCTGGTATTGAGAGTTGCAGTGGCGGTAAATATGCTATACGCTCCCTTTTTGGAGCCTAACGCAGCCCTTCTGTGAACTCTAAATACCAGCGGTATTTAAAAGGTGCGGGGGAGAAAAACCCAGCGTTAGCTACGCGGGTCGTTACCGACAAAACTCTAAATCTAGCCGATAGAGAATATACTAACAGGAATAATTCTGATTGGTTCAATGATAGATCTGTGTGTGGTTAGCTAGTTTGCACTGGTTACCTTGACACAAAACTCAAATATATATTGTTCTATACAGAATTGGAGACATTTGTGGCTAGATTTAGAGTTCTGCGTTAGGGTTAAAAAGCAGCCTTAAGGGGTCCTAACGCTGCTTTTTAACGCCCGCTGGTATTTAGAGTCAGGCAGGAAAGGGTCTACTCCTCACTTTCTTTCCGCGACTCGAGGCTACCGCAAATCCCCTTACGTTAATTGCGTATCCTATCTTTTCTATGGGATTTGCCTAACGCTGTTATTACGAGTCTTGGAAGAAGTGAGCAGTACAGCCTCTACCGACAAGACTCCTACCGCCTAAAAAAGTCAGTACTTAAGAGTTTTATGGGCTAACGCCGGAACATAAAGCTCTTAACTACAGTCCTATAAAGTACACTAACACCCATAAACTACCTATGAGGCCACCCCACATTGCAAACACTATAACAAAATTTTGTAACCCCTAATCTGCCGCTCCGGACACCGCCATAACCTACATTAAAGCTATGAACCCCTAATCTGCTGTCCCTAACATCGCCGACACCTATATTGTATTTATTACCCCTTAATCTGCCCCCCCAATGTCGCCGCCACCTACCTACACTTATTAACCCCGAATCTGCCGACTGGACATCGCCGCCACTATAATAAATGTATTAACCCCTAAACCGCCGCACTCCCGCCTCGCAAACACTATAATAAATTATATTAACCCCTAATCTGCCCTCCCTAACATCGCCGCCTCCTACCTACAATTATTAACCCCTAATCTCACGCCCCCAACATCGCCGCTACTATAATAAAGTTATTAGCCCCTAAACCTAAGTCTAACCCTAACCCTAACACTCCTTAAGTTAAATATAATTTATATAAATTATTCCTATTTAAAACTAAATACTTACCTATAAAATAAAACCTAATATAGCTACAATATAACTAATAGTTACATTGTAGCTATTTTAGGATTTATATTTATTTTACAGGCAACTTTGTATTTATTTTAACTAGGTACAATAGCTATTAAATAGTTATTTACTATTTAATAGCTACCTAGTTAAAATAATTACAAAATTACCTTTAAAATAAATCTTAACCTAAGTTACAAATACACCTAACACTACACTATCAATAAATTAATTAAATAAATTACCTACAATTAGCTAAACTAAAATACAATTAAATAAACTAAACTATAATAAAAAAACAATTACTAAATTACAGAAAATTAAAAAAAAATACAAGAAGTTTAAACTAATTACACCTAATCTAAGCCCCGTAATAAAATAAAAAAGCCCCCCAAAATAATAAAATGCCCTACCCTATCCTAAATTACAAAGTAATCAGCTCTTTTACCAGTCCTTAAAAGGGCTTTTTGCGGGGCATTGCCCCAAAGTAATCAGCTCTTTTAGCTGTAAAAAAAAATACAATACCCCCCCAACATTACAACCCACCACCCACATACCCCTATTCTAAAACCCACCCAAGCCCACCTTAAAAAATCTAACACTAAACCCCTGAAGATCTCCCTACCTTGAGTCGTCTTCACTCAGCCGAGCCAAATTCTTCATCCAAGCGGGGCAGAAGAGGTCTTCCATCCGATTGAAGTGTTCATCCAAGCGGTATCTTCTATCTTCATCCATCCGGAGCGGAGCGGCAGCATCCTGAAGACCTCCGACGCGGAACATCCATCCTGGCCGACGACTTCCCGACGAATGACGGTTCCTTTAAATGACGTCATCCAAGATGGCATCCCTCAAATTCCGATTGGCTGATAGGATTCTATCAGCCAATCGAATTGACCTTGCATTCTATTGGCTTATCGGAACAGCCAATAGAATGCGAGGTCAATCCGATTGGCTGATCCAATCAGCCAATCGAATTGAACTTCAATCTGATTGGCTGATTGAATCAGCCAATCAGATTTTTCCTACCTTAATTCCGATTGGCTGATAGAATTCTATCAGCCAATCGGAATTCGAGGGACGCCATCTTGGATGACGTCATTTAAAGGACATTGTAGCTATTTAGGATTTATATTTATTTTACAGGCAACTTGTATTTATTTTAACTAGGCGCAATAGCTATTAAATAGTTATTAATTATTTAATAGCTACCTAGTTAAAATAATTACAAAATTACTTGTAAAATAAATCCTAACCTAAGTTACAAATACACCTAACACTACACTATCAAAAAAATAATTAAATAAATTACCTACAAATACACCTAACACTACACTATCAAAAATTAATTAAATAAATTACCTAAAAATTAATTAAATAAATTTGCTATATTAGGGTTTATTTTATAGGTAAGTATTTAGTTTTAAATAGGATTAATTTATTTAATTATAGTAAATTTATTTCGTTTTATTTAAATTATATTTAACTTAATGGGGTGTTAGGGTTAGGGTTAGACTTAGGTTTAGGGGTTAATAACTTTATTATAGTAGCAGCGACGTTGGGGGTGGCAGATTAGGGGTTAATAATTATAGGTAGGTGGCGGCGACGTTGGAGGGGCAGATTAGGGGGTAATAAATATAATATAGGTGTCGGTGATGTTAGGGACAGCAGATTAGGGGTTCATAGCTATAATGTAGGTGGCAGTGTCCGGAGCGGCAGATTAGGGGTTAATAATATATTGTAAGTTTCAGCGATAGCGGGGGCGTCAGATTAGGGGTTAATAAGTGTAAGGTTAGGGGTGTTTAGACTCAGGGTACATGTTAGGGTGTTACGTGTAGACTTAGAGAGTATTTCCCCATAGGAAACAATGGGGCTGCGTCAGGAGCTGAACGCTGCTTTTTTTGCCAGCTCAGCCCCATTGTTTCCTATGGGGATATCGTGCACGAGCACATTTTTCCAGCTTACCGCTACCGTAAGCCACGCTAGTATTGAGGGTTGAAGTGGAGCTAAATTATGCTCAACGCTCCCTTTTCTGAGGCTAACGCAGCCATTCAGACAACTCGTAATACCAGCGTTGTCTTAAGGGTGCGCTGGAAAAAAAAGGCTCATTAGCACTGCGGGTCTTTACCGAAAAAACTCTAAATCTAGGCTTTAGTCTCCTATGCCAACATTCAAATTTAAAGGCCTCTATTTATCAAGGTGTGACGGACCTGATCCAACACTGCGGATCAAGTCTGCCAGACCTCGCTGAATACGGTGAGCAATACACTCGCCATATTCAGCATTGCACCAGCAGCTCACAAGAGCTGCTGGTGCAACACTGCCCCCTGCAGACTCGCGGCCAATCGGCCACCAGCAAGGGGGTGTCAATCAACCTGATCGTACCCGATGATCGGGTTGATTTCCGGTGTTCCGCCGATGTCTGTCCGCCTGCTAAGAGCAGGCGGACAGGTTATGGAGCAGCGGTCTTTGTGACCGCTTCTTCACAACTTGTGTTTCTGGCGAGTCTGAAGACTCGCCAGAAACACGGCCCTTCAAGCTCCGTACGGAGCTTGATAAATATGGGCCATAGAGTCATGGTGAGATTCAATCTAGCAAAGATGCTTAACCTCATCTAAAAGGGATACAATAATTAGCCCTTGGGGGGCACATGATATTGTTATAGTTATTATATCATACGTGAGTGCCTGAATATAAAGAGGAATGGTATAGAACCATCTACTATCTAATAGAGGGAAATAAAGTGTTAAAAATGAATGTGTGTAAAAAGAAAAACACACTTGTTAGATATAGAGTAACACTGGCTTCTCTTGTACCTAAAGAGACACACACCCTTTAACCATTCAATAGAAACAGTACCATTGAAGCTTATAAAGTATGTGTAGATAGCTAAATGCGGTACACTGAGTCTATAACCTGGGGTAAATTGAATTAAATACAAGAGGGTATAGAGTGAATTACGGAACCGCTAATAGCTTAAAAATAAGTATTATTCAGCTACCAAAATTACCCCCATTGTATAAGGTTAGATTAGACTCAGGCCCCTGGTTATCAAGCCGTCAACCTCAAATATGCTGGAATTCCACAGCGTATTTGTGGCAAGGCTGATTTGCCTTAGTTATCAAGCCCTGCTGCCCAGCAAAAGTAGAATTTTGTGACATAAGCTTTGATCCGCCGGACTCAGTCCGACACAGATCGATTCTTATGTCACTCCAGATGTTCCGAACACAAGTTTGGCACAATCTGACTACTTTTGCTAGTAATCAAAAAACTAGCAGGTACGCTCTCCACTTTTCCGGCCCAGCGTACCTGGTTTTCAATCAGCCGCCCTGGAGGCGGCGGATCCCATAGGAATCAATGGGAGTCTGACCATAGCGAAAGCTCATGTTCGCTGCTGCCCGACATCCCATTGATTCCTATGGGAAATGTGTACACCTAACACCCTAACATGTACCCCGAGTCTAAACACCCCTAATCTGCCCCCCCCCTACACCACCGCAACTAAATACATTTATTACCCCCTAAACTGCTGCTTCCGGACCCCGCCGCAACCTACATTATACATATTAACCCCTAATCTGCCGCCCCCTATACTGCCGCAACTAAATAAAGTTATTCCCCCCTAAACCGCCGCTCCTGGACCCCGCCGCAACTATAATAAATATGTTAACCCCTAAACCGCCGCTCCCGGACCCCGCCGCCACCTACATAATACCTATTAACCCCTATCCTAACCCCCCCTACACCGCCGCCACCTATCCTGCCGATCCCGGACCCCGCCGCAACTAAATAAATTGTTTAACCCTAAACCACAGCTCCCGGACCCCGCCGCCACCTATATTAAACTAATTAACCCCTAATCTGCCCCCCCTACACCGTCGCCACCTATAATAAATTTATTAACCCCTATCCTGCCCCCCCTATACCGCCGCAACCTATAATAAATGTATTAACCACTATCCTGCCCCCTACACCGCCGCCACTATAATAAAATTATTAACCCCTAAACCTAAGTCTAACCCTAACCCTAACACCCACCTAACTTAAATATTAATTAAATACATCTAAATATTATAACTCTTATTAACTAAATGAATCCTATTTAAAACTAAATACTTACCTTTAAAATAAACCTTAATATAGCTACAATATAAATAATAATTATATTGTATCTATCTTAGGATTTATTTTTATTTTACAGGCAAATTTCAATTTATTTTAACTTGGTACAATAGCTATTAAATAGTTAATAACTATTTAATAGCTACCTAGCTAAAATAAAGAGAAATTTACCTGTAAAATAAAAACTAACCTAAGTTACAATTACACCTAACACTACACTATTATTAAATAAATTATTCCTATTTAAAACTAAATACTTACCTGTAAAATAAACCCTAAGATAGCTACAATATAATTAATAATTACATTGTAGCTATTTTAGGATTTATATTTATTTTACAGGTAACTTTGTATTTCTTTTAGCTAGTTAGAATAGTTATTAAATAGTTATTAACTATTTAATAACTACCTAGCTAAAAGAAATACAAAATTACCTGTAAAATAAATCCTAACCTAGGTTACAATTAAACCTAACACTACACTATCATTAAATAAATAAAATTAATTAACTACAAATACGTACAATTAAATACAATTAAATAAACGAACTAAAGTACAAAAAATAAAAAAATAACGCCTAGATTTAGAGTTCTGCGTCAGCCGTCAAAACCAGCGTTAGGGGGTCCTAACGCTGGTTTTGGCCGCCCGCTGGTATTTAGAGTCAGTCAGGAAAGGGTCTAACGCTCACTTTCCAGCCGCGACTTTTCCATACCGCAGATCCCCCTACGCCAATTGCGTAGCCTATCTTTTCAATGTGATCTTTCTAATGCTGGTATTTAGAGTCTTGGCTGAAGTGAGCGTTAGAAATCTAACGACAAAACTCCAGCCGCAGAGAAAAGCCAGGAGTTAAGAGCTTTCTGGGCTAACGCCGGTTCATAAAGCTCTTAACTACTGTGCTCTAAATTACACTAACACCCATAAACTACCTATGCACCCCTAAACCAAGGCCCCCCCTCAACGCCGCCACTATAATAATTTTTTTTAACCCCTAATCTGCCAACCGCACACCGCCGCAACCTACATTATCCCTATGTACCCCTAATCTGCTGCCCCTAACACCGCCGACCCCTACATAATATTTATTAACCCCTAATCTGCCCCCCCCAACGTCGCCGCTACCTTACCTACAATTATTAACCCCTAATCTGCCGACCGGACCTCACCGCTACTCTAAAAAATGTATTAACCCCTAAAGCTAAGTCTAACCCTAACACTAACATCCCCCTAAATTAAATATAATTTTAATCTAATGAAATAAAATAAATCTTATTAAATAAATTATTCCTATTTAAGTTACAATTAAACCTAACACTACACTATCAATAAATTAATTACATACAAATACCTACAAATAAATACAATTAAATAAAAGAACTAATTTACAAAAAATAAAAAAATTATTTACAAACATAAAAATATTACAACAATTTTAAGCTAATTACACCTACTCTAAGCCCCCTAATAAAATAACAAAGTCCCCCAAAATAAAAAAATGCCCTACCTTATTCTAAAATAAAAATTGAAAAGCTCTTTTACCTTACCAGCCCTTAAAAGGGCCATTTGCGGGGCATGCCCCAAAGAATTCTGCTCTTTTGCCTGTAAAAAAAAACATACAATAACCCCCCCAACATTACAACCCACCACCCACATACCCCTAATCTAACCCAAACCCCACCTTAAATAAACCTAACACTAAGCCCCTGAAGATCTTCCTACCTTGTCTTCACCACGCCGGCTATCACCGATCCATCCAGAAGAGGGTCCGAAGTCTTCCTCCTATCCGAGGCTGAAGAGGTCCATCATCCGGCTGAAGTCTTCATCCAAGCGGGGGGCTGAAAAGGTCCATCATCCGGCTGAAGTCTTCTATCAAGCGGCATCTTCAATCTTCTTTCTTCCGGCTCCATCTTCATCCCGCCAACGTGAAACATCCATCCTGGCCGACGACTTGCCGATGAATGACGGTTCCTTTAAGGGACGTCATCCAAGATGGCATCCCTCAAATTCTGATTGGCTGATAGGATTCTATCAGCCAATCGGAATTAAGGTCCAATCAGCCAATCAGATTGAGCTTGTATTCTATTGGCTGTTCCGATCAGAGCTTTTCAATTTTTATTTTAGAATAGGGTAGGGCATTTTTTTATTTTGGGGGGGCTTTGTTATTTTATTAGGGGGCTTAGAGTAGGTGTAATTAGCTTAAAATTGTTGTAATATTTTTATAATGTTTGTAAATTATTTTTTTATTTTTTGTAACTTAATTCTTTTTTTATTTTTTGTACTTTAGTTAGTTTATTTAATTGTATTTATTTGTAGGCATTTGTATGTAATTAATTTCTTGATAGTGAGGTGTTAGGTTTAATTGTAACTTAGGTTCGGATTTATTTTACAGGTAATTTTGTATTTATTTTAACTAGGTAGCTATTAAATAGTTATTAACTATTTAATAGCTATTGTACCTGGGTAAAATAAATACAAAGTTGCCTGTAAAATAAATCTAAATCCTAAAATAGCTACAATATAATTATAATTTATATTGTAGCTATATTAGGGTTTATTTTACAGGTAAGTATTTAGATTTAAATAGGAATAATTTATTTAATAAGATTTATTTTATTTCGTTAGATTTAAATTATATTTAATTTAGGGGAGTGTTAGGGTTAGGGTTAGACTTATTAGAGTAGCGGTGAGGTCCGGTCGGCAGATTAGGGGTTAATAAGTGTAGGTAGGTAGCGACGATGTGGGGGGGGGGCAGATTAGGGGGTAATAAATATAGTATAGGGGTCAGCGGGAATTAGGGGCAGCAGATTAGGGGTTCATAGGGATAACGTAGGTTGCGGCGGGGTATGGAGCGGCAGATTATGGGTTAATAGTATACTGCAGGGGTCAGCGATAGCGGGGGCAGCAGATTAGGGGTTAATAAGTGTAAGGTTAGGGGTGTTTAGAATCGGGGTTCATGTTAGGGTGTTAGGTGCAGACAGAGGAAGTGTTTCCCCATAGGAAACAATGGGGCTGCGTTAGGAGCTGAACGCTGCTTTTTTGCAGGTGTTAGTTTTTTTTTCAGCTCAAACGGCCCCATTGTTTCCTATGGGGGAATCGTGCATGAGCACGTTTTTTAAGCTGGCCGCGTCCGTAAGCACCGCTGGTATTGAGAGTTGCAGTGGCAGTAAATATGCCTGTACGCTCCCTTTTTGGAGCCTAACGCAGCCCTTCTGTGAACTCTAAATACCAGCGGTATTTAAAAGGTGCGGGAAAAAAAGCACTTGTAGCTAACGCACCCCTTTGGCCGCAGAACTCTAAATCTAGCCGTAAGTTACAAACATTTAAAAAATATTACACCAATTTTAAGCTACTTACACCTAATCTAATCCCCTAATAAAATAACAAAGCCCACCAAAATAAAAAAAATGCCTTACCCTATTCTACATTAAAAAGTTAACAGCTCTATTACCTTACCAGCCCTTTAAAGGGCCTTTTGCGGGGCATGCCCCAAAGAAATCAGCTCTTTTGCCTGTAAAAAAAAATTACAACCCCCCAACATTAAAACCCATCACCCTCACACCCCTACTCTAACCCAAACCCCCCTTAAATAAACCTAACACTACCCCCCTGAAGATCCTCCTACCTTTAGCCGTCTTCAGCCAGCCGTCCACCGATGGAACAGAAGAGGACATCCGCAGAGGCCGAAGTCATCATCCAAGGGGCGCTGAAGAAGTCTTCCATCCGATTGAAGTCATCATCCAAGGGGCGCTGAAGAGGTCTTCCATCCGATTGAAGTCTTCATCCAGGAGGCGTCTTCAATCTTCATCCATCTGGAGCGGAGCCATCTTCAGACGAGCCGACGCAGAGCCATCTTCTTCCACCGACGACTTCCCGACGAATGAAGGTTCCTTTAAGTGACGTCATCCAAGATGGCGTCCCTTGAATTCCGATTGGCTGATAGGATTCTATCAGCCAATCGGAATTAAGGTAGGAAAAATCTGATTGGCTAATTTAATCAGCCAATCAGATTGAGCTCGCATTCTATTGGCTGTTCTGATCAGCCAATAGAATGCAAGCTCAATCTGATTGGCTGATTGGATCAGCCAATCGGATTGAACATCAATCTGATTGGCTGATTCAATCAGCCAATCAGATTTTTCCTACCTTAATTCCGATTGGCTGATAGAATCCTATCAGCCAATCAGAATTCGAGGGACGCCATCTTGGATGACGTCACTTAAAGGAACCGTCATTCATCGGGAAGTCATCGGTGGAAGAAGATGGCTCCGCGTTGGCTCGTCTGAAGATGGCTCCGCTCCGGATGAAGATTGAAGACATCGCCTGGATGAAGACTTCAATCAGATGGAAGACCTCTTCATCGCCCCTTGGATGATGACTTCAATCGGATGGAAGACTTCTTCAGCACCCCTAGGATGATGACTTCGGCCGCTGCAGATGTCCTCTTCTGTTCCATCGGTGGTCGGCTGGCTGAAGACGGCTAAAGGTAGGATGATCTTCAGGGGGTAGTGTTAGGTTTATTTAAGGGGGGTTTGGGTTAGAGTAGGGGTATGTGGGTGGTGGGTTTTAATGTTGGGGGGTTGTAATTTTTTTTTACAGGCAAAAGAGCTGATTTCTTTGGGCCATGCCCCGCAAAAAGCCCTTTTAAGGGCTGGTAAGGTAATAGAGCTGTTAACTTTTTAATGTGGAATAGGGTAGGGCATTTTTTTTATTTTGGGGGGCTTTGTTATTTTATTAGGGGGCTAAGATTATGTGTAAGTAGCTTAAAATTGTTGTAATATTTTTTAAGTGTTTGTAACTTATATTTTTATTTTTTGTAACTTAGTTTTTTATTTTTTGCACTTTAGTTAGTTTATTTAATTGTATTTAATTGTAGTTATTTGTAGTTAATTAAATTAATTTATTAAATGATAGTGTAGTGTTAGGTTTAATTGTAACTTAGGTTAGGATTTATTTTACAGGTAATTTTGTATTTCTTTTAGCTAGGTAGTTATTAAATAGTTAATAACTATTTAATAACTATTCTAACTAGCTAAAATAAATACAAAGTTACCTGTAAAAAAAATATAAATCCTAAAATAGCTACGATGTAATTATTAATGACATTGTAGCTATCTTAGGGTTTATTTTACAGATAAGTATTTAGTTTAAATAGGAATAATTTATTTAATGATAGTGTAGTGTTAGGTGTAATTGTAACTTAGGTTAGGATTTATTTTACAGGTAAATTTGTCTTTAATTTAACTAGGTAGCTATTAAATAGGTAGTGACTATTTAATAGCTATTGTACCTAGTTAAAATATTGTATGCTATATTAGGGTTTATTTTAAAGTTAAGTATTTAGTTTTAAATAAGATTAATTTAGTTAATAAGAGTTATAATATTTATATGTATTTAATTAATATTTAATTTGGGGGGGGTGTTAGGGTTAGGGTTAGGGTTAGACTTAGGTTTAGGGGTTAATAATTTTATTTTAGTGGCGGCAGGTGTAGGGGGGGCAGGATAGGGGTTAATAAATGTATTATAGGTGGCAACGGTGTAGGGGGGGCAGGATAGGGGTTACTAGGTATAATGTAGGTGGCGGTGGGCTCCGGGAGCGGCGGATTAGGAATTAATATATTTATTATAGTTGTGGCGGGGTCCGGGAGCGGTGGTTTAGGGGTTAATAAATTTATTTAGTTGCGGCGGGGTCCGGGATCGGCAGGATAGGGGTTAATAAATTTATTATACGTGGCGGCGGTATAGGGGGGGCAGGATAGGGGTTACTAGGTATAATGTAGGTGGCGGTGGGCTCCAGGAGCGGCGGTTCAGGGGTTAATAAATGTATTTAGTTGCGGGGGCTCCGGGGGCGCCGGTATAGGGGGTAGAACAGTGTGGTTTAGAGTGGGTGCTTAGTGACAGGGCTATCAATAAAGCTGGTAAAAAGCCAAAGAGCAGCGAGATCAGATGAGTGATAACTACCACAGTAAGCTGCTCATCGCCCCGTACTTGGTGCGTGGCTTTTTGACAGCTTTTTTGATAACTTTGGCGAGATTATTCAGGTCCGCGGCGGCGATAGTAGACGAGCTTAGGCGGGCGTATTGGGCCGGCGAAGGCAGGTAAGTAGACACGTTGATAACTAGGCCTCATTGTGTGTAACTGTACTGTGTCATGTATATTTATTAGATAGTGTTAGTATATGTGTAACTGTACTGTGTAATGTATATTTATTAAATGGTGTTATTATGAGTGTAACTGTACTGTGTAATGTTTATTTATTAGATGGTGTTATTATGAGTGTAATTGTACTGTGTAATGTATATTTATTAGATTGTGTTATTATGAGTGTAACTGTACTGTGTAACGTATAATTATTAGATTGTGTTATTATGAGTGTAACTGCATTGTGTAATGTAAATGTATTAGATTGTGTTATTATGAGTGTAACTGTACTGTGTAATATTTATTTATTAGATAGTGTTATTATATATTTGTAACTATACTGTGTAATATATATTTATATTTATTAGATAGTGGTATTATTTGTGTAACTGTTCTGTGTAATGTATATTTATTAGATGGTGTTATTATGTATATAACTGTACTGTTTAATGTATATTTATTAGATGATGTTATTATGTGTGTAACTGTACTGTGTCATGTATATTTATTAGATAGTGTTAGTATATGTGTGTAACTGTACTGTGTAATGTATATTTATTAAATTGTGTTATTTTATATGTAACTGTACTGTGTAATGTATATTTATTAGATGGTGTTATTATAAGTGTAACTGTACTGTGTAATATTTATTTATTAGATGGTGTTATTATGAGTGTAACTGTACTGTGCAATGTATATTTATTAGATTGTGTTATTATGAGTGTAACTGTACTGTGTAATGTTTATTTATTAGACAGTGTTATTATATGTGTAACTGTACTGTGTAACATATATTAATTAGATAGTGGTATTATGTGTGTAACTGTACTGTGTAATGTATATTTATTAAATGGTGTTATTATGAGTGTAACTGTACTGTGTAATGTTTATTTATTAGATGGTGTTATTATGAGTGTAATTGTACTGTGTAATGTATATTTATTAGATTGTGTTATTATGAGTGTAACTGTACTGTGTAATGTATAATTATTAGATTGTGTTATTATGAGTGTAACTGCATTGTGTAATGTAAATGTATTAGATTGTGTTATTATGAGTGTAACTGTACTGTGTAATATTTATTTATTAGATAGTGTTATTATATATTTGTAACTATACTGTGTAATATATATTTATATTTATTAGATAGTGGTATTATTTGTGTAACTGTTCTGTGTAATGTATATTTATTAGATGGTGTTATTATGTATGTAACTGTACTGTTTAATGTATATTTATTAGATGATGTTATTATGTGTGTAACTGTACTGTGTCATGTATATTTATTAGATAGTGTTAGTATATGTGTGTAACTGTACTGTGTAATGTATATTTATTAAATTGTGTTATTTTATATGTAACTGTACTGTGTAATGTATATTTATTAGATGGTGTTATTATAAGTGTAACTGTACTGTGTAATATTTATTTATTAGATGGTGTTATTATGAGTGTAACTGTACTGTGTAATGTATATTTATTAGATTGTGTTATTATGAGTGTAACTGTACTGTGTAATGTTTATTTATTAGACAGTGTTATTATATGTGTAACTGTACTGTGTAACATATATTAATTAGATAGTGGTATTATGTGTGTAACTGTACTGTGTAATGTATATTTATTAGATGGTTTTATTATGTGTGTAACTGTACTGTTTAATGTATATTTATTAGATGGTGTTATTATGAGTGCAACTGTACTGTGTAATGTTTATTTATTAGATTGTGTTATTATGTGTGTAACTGTACTGTGTAATGTATATTTATTAGATAGTGTTATTATGTGTGTAACTGTACTGTGTAATGTATATTTATTAGATGGTGTTATTATGTGTGTAACTGTACTGTGTAATGTATATTTATTAGATAGTGTTATGTGTGTAACTGTACTGTGTAATGTATATTTATTAGATAGTGTTATTATGTGTGTAACTGTACTGTGTAATGTATATTTGTTAGATGGTGTTATTATGTGTGTAACTGTACTGTGTAATATATATTTATTAGATAGTATTATTATGTATGTAACTGTACTGTGTAATGTATATTTGTTAGATGGTGTTATTATGTGTGTAACTGTACTGTGTAATGTATATTTATTAGATGGTGTTATGTGTGTAACAGTACTGTTTAATGTATATTTATTAGATGGTGTTATTATGTTTGTAACTGTACTGTGTAATGTATATTTATTAGATAATGTTATTATGTGTTAAAATTTATTGTGTAATGTATATTTATTAGATGGTGTTATTATGTTTGTAACTGTACTGTGTAATGTATATTTAATAGATAATGTTATTATGTGTGTAACTGTACTGTGTAATGTATATTTATTAGATGGTGTTATTTTGTGTGTAACTGTACTGTGTAATGTATATTTATTAGATTTTTTTTATGTGTGTAACTGTACTGTGTTATGTATTTTTATTAGATGGTGTTATTATGAGTGTAACTGTACTGTGTAATGTATTTTTATTAGAAGGTGTTATTATCTGTGTAACTGTACTGTGTAATGTATATTTATTAGGTGGTGTTATTATGAGTGTAACTGTAATGTGTAATGTATATTTATTAGATGGTGTTATTATGAGGCTAACTGTACTTTGTAATATATATTTATTAGATTGTTTTAATATGAGTGTAACTGTACTGTGTAATGTATATTTATTAGATAGTGTTATTTTATGTATAACTGTACTGTGTAATGTATATTTATTAGATAGCGTTATTATGAGTGTAACTGTACTGTGTAATTCATATTTATTAGATGGTGTTATTATGTTTGTAAGTGTACTGTGTAATGTATATTTATTAGATAATGTTATTATGAGTGTAACTGTACTGTGTAATGTATATTTATTAGATGGTGTTATGAGGGTAACTGTACTTTGTAATATTTTTTTTATTAAATTGTGTTATCATGAGGGTGACTATACTGTGTAATGTATATTTATTAGATAGTGTTATTATGTGTGCAACTGTATTGTGTAATGTATATTTATTAGATGATGTTATTATTAGTGATGTCACAAACTTAAAAATTTCGATTCGCGAACGGCGGACTCGAACTTCCGCTACTGTTTGCGAACCGGCGAACCGCGCGAACCGCCATTGACTTCAATAGGCAGGCGAACTTTAAAACCAACAAGGGCTCTTTCTGGCCACAATAGTGATGGAAATGTTGTTTAAAGGGTACTAACACCTGGACTGTGGCATGCTGGAGGGGGATCCATGGCAAAACTCCCATGGAAAATTACATAGTTGATGCAGAGTCTGCTTTTAACCCATAAAGGGCCTAAATCACCTAACATTAATACATTTTTTGCAATAACGTTCTTTAAAACATCAGTTATGATGTTGTATCGAACAGGTAGTGTAAGGGTTACGCCCGCTTCACAGTGACAGACCAAACTCCAAGTGTAACGCACTGCAAACAACAGCAAACAGTCCATTTGCACAACCACGAGATAGATAGATTTGATAGATAGATAGATAGATACATAGATTACATAGCTCAATAGATGCAATATACATATGATCAATACAAATTACATAGATCAATAGATGCAATATACATTTGATAGATACGAATTACATAGATCAATAGATGCAATATCCATTTGATAGATACAAATTTTATCGATCAAAAGATGCAATATACATTTGATAGATACGAATTACATCGATCAAAAGATGCAATATACATTTTATAGATACGAATTACATCGATCAATAGATGCAATATACATTTGATAGATACGATTGATAGTTAGATAGATTTGATAGATAAATAGATAGATTTGAAAGATATATAATTTCCCTGACAGAGTATAACAATAAGACATGCGGTCTGGGACCCGTGGTGTGTTAAGTAGTACTATTCTTAGCAGTTTACTACTACCTGTTACTCCCCCTATCGGGGGAGGTCTATATGGCCTGAATTTTTGGAACAGGGAGATGGAAGAAGATGATTGGTCTGTCCTCCTACTTCAAATTTGTCAAAAACACAAGTGGCTGTCTGAAAACAGTCCGGACACGAGATAGATAGATTTGATAGATAGATAGATATACATAGATTGATAGTTAGATAGAATCGATAGAAGATAAATAGATAGATTTGATAGATATATAATTACCCTGAAAAAGTATAATAATAAAACATGCAGTCTTGGATCCATGGTAACTAGATTGTGTTAAGTAGTACTATTGTTAGCACTTTAATTCCTGATACTCCCCCTATCGGGGGAGGTCTATATGGCCTGCATGATTACCCTGACAAAGTATAACAACAAGACACGCGGTCTGGGACCCATGGTAACTAGGTTGTGTTAAGTAGTACTTTTCTTAGCAGTTTAATCCCTCTTACTGCCCCTATCGGGGGAGGTCTATATGGCGTGCATAATTACCCTGACAAAGTATAACAACAAAACATGCGGTCTGGGACCCATGGTAACTAGGTTGTGTTAAGTAGTACTATTCTTAGCACTTTCATCCCTGTTACTCCCCCTATCGGGGGAGGTCTATATGGCGTGCATAATTACCCTGACAAAGTATAACAACAAGACACGCGGTCTGGGACCCATGGTAACTAGGTTGTGTTTATATTAGTATTATTCTTAGCACTTTAATCCCTGTTACTCCCCCTATCAAGGAGGTCTATATGGCCTGCATGATTACCTTGACAAAGTATAACAACAGAACATGCGGTCTGTGACCCATGGTAACTAGGTTGTGTTAAGTAGTACTATTCTTAGCACTTTCATCCCTGTAACTCCCCCTATCGTGGAAGGTCTATATGGCCTGCATGATTACCCTACCAAAATATAACAATAAGACATGCGGTCTGGGACCCATGGTAACTAGGTTGTGTTAAGTAGTTCTATTCTTAGCACTTTAATCACTGTTACTCCCCTTATCAAGGGAGGTCTATATGGCCTGCATGACTACCTTACCAAAATATAACAATAAGACATACGGTCTGGGACCCATGGTAACTAGGTTGTGTTAAGTAGTACTATTCTTAGCACTTTAATCCCTGTTACTCCCCCTATCGGGGGAGGTCTATATGGCCTGCATGATTACCCTGACAAAGTATAACAACAAAACATGCGGTCTGAGACCCATGGTAACTAGGTTGTGTTAAGTAGTACTATTCTTAGCACTTTCATCCCTGTAACTCCCCCTATCGTGAAAGGTCTATATGGCCTGCATGATTACCCTACCAAAATATAACAATAAGACATGCGGTCTGGGACCCATGGTAACTAGGTTGTGTTAAGTAGTACTATTCTTAGCACTTTAATCCCTGTTACTCCCCTTATCAAGGGAGGTCTATATGGCCTGCATGATTACCCTGACGAAGTATAACAACAAAACATGCGGTCTGAGACCCATGGTAACTAGGATGTGTTAAGTAGTACTATTCTTAGCACTTTCATCTCTGTTACTCCCCCTATCGGGGGAGGTCTATATGGCCTGCATGATTACCCTACCAAAATATAACAATAAGACATGCGGTCTGGGACCCATGGTAACTAGGTTGTGTTAAGTTGTACTATTCTTAGCACTTTAATCCCTGTTACTCCCCTTATCGGGAGAGGTCTATATGGCCTGCATGATTACCCTGACAAAGTATAACAACAAAACATGCGGTCTGGGACCCATGGTAACTAGGTTGTGTTAAGTAGTACTATCCTTAGCACTTTAATCCCTGTAACTCCCCCTATCGGGGGAGGTCTATATGGCCTGCATGATTACCCTGACAAAGTATAACAACAAAACATGCGGTCTGACACCCATGGTAACTAGGTTGTGTTAAGTAGTACTATTCTTAGCACTTTCATCCCTGTAACTCCCCCTATCGGGGGAGGTCTATATGGCCTGCATGATTACCCTGACAAAGTATAACAACCAAACATGCGGTCTGGGACCCATGGTGGTACTGGTATAACTAGGTTTTCTTAAGTAGTACTATTCTTAGCAGTTTAATCCCTGTGATTGGTCTGTCCTCCTACTTCAAATTTGTCAAAAAAACAAGTGGCTGTCTCAAAACAGTCCGGACACAAGATAGATAGATTTGATAGATAGATATACATAGATTGATAGTTAGATAGAATCGATAGAAGATAGATAGATTTGTTAGATATATAATTACCCTGACAAAGTATAATAATTAAACATGCGGTCTGGGACCCATGGTAACTAGGTTGTGCTAAGTAGTACTTTTCTTAGCAGTTTAATCCCTCTTACTCCCCCTATCGGGGGAGGTCTATATGGATTATTCAGGTCCGCGGCGGCGATAGTAGGCGAGCTTAGGCGGGCGTATTGGGCCGGCGAAGGCACATAAGTAGATACGTTGATAACTAGGCCTCATTGTGTGTAACTGTACTGTGTCATGTATATTTATTAGATAGTGTTAGTATGAGTGTAACTGTACTATGTAATGTTTATTTATTAGATGGTGTTATTATGAGTGTAATTGTACTGTGTAATGTATATTTATTAGATTGTGTTATTATGAGTGTAACTGTACTGTGTAATGTATAATTATTAGATTGTGTTATTATGAGTGAAACTGCATCGTGTAATGTAAATGTATTAGATTGTGTTATTATGAGTGTAACTGTACTGTGTAATATTTATTTATTAGATAGTGTTATTATATATTTGTAACTATACTGTGTAATATATATTTATATTTATTAGATAGTGGTATTATTTGTGTAACTGTTCTGTGTAATGTATATTTATTAGATGGTGTTATTATGTATGTAACTGTACTGTTTAATGTATATTTATTAGATGATGTTATTATGTGTGTAACTGTACTGTGTCATGTATATTTATTAGATAGTGTTAGTATATGTGTGTAACTGTACTGTGTAATGTATATTTATTAAATTGTGTTATTTTATATGTAACTGTACTGTGTAATGTATATTTATTAGATGGTGTTATTATAAGTGTAACTGTACTGTGTAATATTTATTTATTAGATGGTGTTATTATGAGTGTAACTGTACTGTGTAATGTATATTTATTAGATTGTGTTATTATGAGTGTAACTGTACTGTGTAATGTTTATTTATTAGACAGTGTTATTATATGTGTAACTGTACTGTGTAACATATATTAATTAGATAGTGGTATTATGTGCGTAACTGTACTGTGTAATGTATATTTATTAGATGGTTTTATTATGTGTGTAACTGTACTGTTTAATGTATATTTATTAGATGGTGTTATTATGAGTGCAACTGTACTGTGTAATGTTTATTTATTAGATAGTGTTATATGTGTAACTGTACTGTGTAATGTATATTTATTAGATAGTGTTATTATGTGTGTAACTGTACTGTGTAATGTATATTTGTTAGATGGTGTTATTATGTGTGTAACTGTACTGTGTAATATATATTAGATAGTGTTATTATGTGTGTAACTGTACTGTGTAATGTATATTTGTTAGATGGTGTTATTATGTGTGTAACTGTACTGTGTAATGTATATTTATTAGATGGTGTTATGTGTGTAACAGTACTGTTTAATGTATATTTATTAGATGGTGTTATTATGTTTGTAACTGTACTGTGTAATGTATATTTATTAGATAATGTTATTATGTGTGAAAATTTACTGTGTAATGTATATTTATTAGATGGTGTTATTATGTTTGTAACTGTACTGTGTAATGTATATTTATTAGATAATGTTATTATGTGTGTAACTGTACTGTGTAATGTATATTTATTAGATGGTGTTATTTTGTGTGTAACTTTACTGTGTAATGTATATTTATTAGATGGTGTTATTATGAGGCTAACTGTACTTTGTAATATATATTTATTAGATTGTTTTAATATGAGTGTAACTGTACTGTGCAATGTATATTTATTAGATGGTGTTATTATAAGTGTAACTGTACTGTGTAATATTTATTTATTAGATGGTGTTATTATAAGTGTAACTGTACTGTGTAATATTTATTTATTAGATCGTGTTATTATGAGTGTAACTGTACTGTGTAATGTATATTTATTAGATTGTGTTATTATGAGTGTAACTGTACTGTGTAATGTTTATTTATTTGACAGTGTTATTATATGTGTAACTGTACTGTGTAAAATATATTAATTAGATAGTGGTATTATGTGCGTAACTGTACTGTGTAATGTATATTTATTAGATGGTTTTATTATGTGTGTAACTGTACTGTTTAATGTATATTTATTAGATGGTGTTATTATGAGTGCAACTGTACTGTGTAATGTTTATTTATTAGATTGTGTTATTATGTGTGTAACTGTACTGTGTAATGTATATTTATTAGATAGTGTTATTATGTGTGTAACTGTACTGTGTAATGTATATTTATTAGATGGTGTTATTATGTGTGTAACTGTACTGTGTAATGTATATTTATTAGATAGTGTTATATGTGTAACTGTACTGTGTAATGTATATTTATTAGATGGTGTTATTATGTGTGTAACTGTACTGTGTAATGTATATTTGTTAGATGGTGTTATTATGTGTGTAACTGTACTGTGTAATATATATTTATTAGATAGTGTTATTATGTGTGTAACTGTACTGTGTAATGTATATTTGTTAGATGGTGTTATTATGTGTGTAACTGTACTGTGTAATGTATATTTATTAGATGGTGTTATGTGTGTAACAGTACTGTTTAATGTATATTTATTAGATGGTGTTATTATGTTTGTAACTGTACTGTGTAATGTATATTTATTAGATAATGTTATTATGTGTGAAAATTTACTGTGTAATGTATATTTATTAGATGGTGTTATTATGTTTGTAACTGTACTGTGTAATGTATATTTATTAGATAATGTTATTATGTGTGTAACTGTACTGTGTAATGTATATTTATTAGATGGTGTTATTTTGTGTGTAACTGTACTGTGTAATGTATATTTATTAGATGTTTTTATTTATGTGTTTAACTGTACTGTGTAATGTATTGTTATTAGATGGTGTTATTATCTGTGTAACTGTACTGTGTAATGTATATTTATTAGGTGGTGTTATTATGAGTGTAACTGTAATGTGTAATGTATATTTATTAGATGGTGTTATTATGAGGCTAACTGTACTTTGTAATATATATTTATTAGATTGTTTTAATATGAGTGTAACTGTACTGTGCAATGTATATTTATTAGATAGTGTTATTTTATGTGTAACTGTACTGTGTAATGTATATTTATTAGATAGCGTTATTATGAGTGTAACTGTACTGTGTAATTCATATTTATTAGATGGTGTTATTATGTGTGTAAGTGTACTGTGTAATGTATATTTATTAGATAATGTTATTATGAGTGTAACTGTACTGTGTAATGTATATTTATTAGATGGTGTTATGAGGGTAACTGTACTTTGTAATATTTTTTTTATTAAATTGTGTTATCATGAGGGTGACTGTACTGTGTAATGTATATTTATTAGATAGTGTTATTATGTGTGTAACTGTACTGTGTAATGTATATTTATTAGATGATGTTATTATTAGTGATGTCACAAACTTAAAAATTTCGATTCGCGAACGGCGGACTCGAACTTCCGCTACTGTTTGCGAATCGGCGAACCGCGCGAACCACCACTGACTTCAATAGGCAGGCGAACTTTAAAACCCACAAGGACTCTTTCTGGCCACAATAGTGATGGAAATGTTGTTTAAAGGGTACTAACACCTGGACTGTGGCATGCTGGAGGGGGATCCATGGCAAAACTCCCATGGAAAATTACATAGTTGATGCAGAGTCTGCTTTTAACCCATAAAGGGCCTAAATCACCTAACATTAATACATTTTTTGCAATAACGTTCTTTAAAACATCAGTTATGATGTTGTATCGAACAGGTAGTGTAAGGGTTACGCCCGCTTCACAGTGACAGACCAAACTCCAAGTGTAACGCACCGCAAACAACAGCAAACAGTCCATTTGCACAACCACGAGATAGATAGATTTGATAGATAGATAGATAGATAGATAGATACATAGATTACATAGCTCAATAGATGCAATATACATATGATCAATACAAATTACATAGATCAATAGATGCAATATACATTTGATAGATACGAATTACATAGATCAATAGATGCAATATCCATTTGATAGATACAAATTTTATCGATCAAAAGATGCAATATACATTTGATAGATACGAATTACATCGATCAAAAGATGCAATATACATTTTATAGATACGAATTACATCGATCAATAGATGCAATATACATTTGATAGATACGATTGATAGTTAGATAGATTTGATAGATAAATAGATAGATTTGAAAGATATATAATTTCCCTGACAGAGTATAACAATAAGACATGCGGTCTGGGACCCGTGGTGTGTTAAGTAGTACTATTCTTAGCAGTTTACTACTACCTGTTACTCCCCCTATCGGGGGAGGTCTATATGGCCTGAATTTTTGGAACAGGGAGATGGAAGAAGATGATTGGTCTGTCCTCCTACTTCAAATTTGTCAAAAACACAAGTGGCTGTCTGAAAACAGTCCGGACATGAGATAGATAGATTTGATAGATAGATAGATATACATAGATTGATAGTTAGATAGAATCGATAGAAGATAAATAGATAGATTTGATAGATATATAATTACCCTGAAAAAGTATAATAATAAAACATGCAGTCTTGGATCCATGGTAACTAGATTGTGTTAAGTAGTACTATTGTTAGCACTTTAATTCCTGATACTCCCCCTATCAAGGGAGGTCTATATGGCCGGCATGATTACCTTGACAAAGTATAACAACAAAACATGCGGTCTGGGACCCATGGTAACTAGGTTGTGTTAAGTAGTACTATTCTTAGCACTTTCATCCCTGTAACTCCCCCTATCGTGAAAGGTCTATATGGCGTGCATAATTACCCTGACAAAGTATAACAACAAAACATGCGGTCTGGGACCCATGGTAACTAGGTTGTGTTAAGTAGTACTATTCTTAGCACTTTTATCCCTGTTACTCCCCTTATCAAGGGAGGTCTATATGGCCTGCATGATTACCCTGACGAAGTATAACAACAAAACATGCGGTCTGAGACCCATGGTAACTAGGATGTGTTAAGTAGTACTATTCTTAGCACTTTCATCTCTGTTACTCCCCCTATCGGGGGAGGTCTATATGGCCTGCATGATTACCCTACCAAAATATAACAATAAGACATGCGGTCTGGGACCCATGGTAACTAGGTTGTGTTAAGTTGTACTATCCTTAGCACTTTAATCCCTGTAACTCCCCCTATTGGGGGAGGTCTATATGGCCTGCATGATTACCCTGACAAAGTATAACAACAAAACATGCGGTCTTACACCCATGGTAACTAGGTTGTGTTAAGTAGTACTATTCTTAGCACTTTCATCCCTGTAACTCCCCCTATCGGGGGAGGTCTATATGGCCTGCATGATTACCCTGACAAAGTATAACAACAAAACATGCGGTCTGCGACCCATGTGTTACGGTTACCCTTAGTCTCGCTGAGAGATGGACCGCTTAGTAGCCTGGATCCCTATTGCTAAAGAGGGGAGAAGCTGCTTTCCATAGTATTCTATATGAGTCTCGCAAATATAGAATAATCTCCCTTAGCTGCAGTACAGCTAGGATACCCTTCTGCCCACAAAAACGAGTCAACGCTGCGATTGAGGGTCAAACAAGAACTCAGGACTGGGATGCCCAGCCTGCTTTTTATTAAGGTTACATGCACACAGGGCACTCCCAGGGGGAGAGGGGGGGAAGCACAAAATCCCCCATCACACATTTAGATAGAGAGCACTGTCCTTTGACAGGCCACAATAGGATTACAGTACTTAAGATAACAAGTTTACAAGTTCATCTTATCAATTAGCAGTCTGGCTCCGGAGGTGATTAGACAATGGGATTGGTTATCTCTAAACTTAGAGCTGAAGCCAGCAAATGTGTATTTAGGCAATAGTTTCTAAAAGCTGAAAAAAGTTAACTCTTTATGAAATGATACTTGTTACGGTTTTCTTGGAGCCCTTCTTAGGCGCTGGCTTGCTGGTTCAGGCATTGCTGCTGGGAAATAAGCTCTTCACAACAAAATAACTAATGCTTCTGTAACAGTGCTCCCTTTCTGTGGAACACTCTGGCAGACACGGTCTGACCCCTTTTCGGGGCAGACTAAGGCTGTCCAGACCGCTGGTTATGCGGGGCTGAGGTCGGTTTGTCTGGACAACCCGTCGGCGTTGCCATTCTGTTTCCCAGGTCTGTAAGTAATGGTGAAATTGAAGGGTTGCAACGATAAGCTCCAACGTAATAGCCTGCCGTTATCTCCAGAGACCCGGTTCAGCCACACCAACGGGTTATGGTCGGTGACCAGAGTGAACTCCTGCCCATATAAATAGGGAGTCAATTTCTTTAATGCCCACACCAAAGCCAAACACTCCTTTTCGACCGCTGCATAGCTGACTTCGCGGGGCAGGAGCTTCCGGCTGATGTAGGCAACTGGATGCTCCCCTCCATCTTCGCCTACTTGGCTGAGGACGGCTCCCAGCCCAAACATGGAAGCATCTGTATGGACGATAAAACGTTTGTTAAGGGCTGGGGCCGCCAAGACAGGAGCGTTAATTAGAGCATTTTTGAGAGCCTGGAAAGCCGTTTCACAGTGGGGAGACCACAGGACCTGTCGAGGTAAGTTCTTCTTGGTCAAGTCAGTCAGGGGTTTGGCAAGTGTGCTGTAGTCTGGTACGAACCGTCTATAGTACCCTGCCGTGCCCAGGAAGGCTAGGACCTGAGTCTTAGTGATGGGGGTGGGCCAATTGGTGACAGCTTCTATCTTGGCCGGCTCTGGTCGCTGCTTTCCACACCCCACCCGGTGACCCAGGTACTGTACCTCGGCCATCCCAAAGTGACATTTTTCTGGCTTCAGAGTCAGGCCAGCAGCCCGGATCTGATCCAGAACCATTCCTACATGAGCTAAGTGGTCCTCCCAGGACTCACTGTGGATCGCTATGTCGTCCAGGTAGGCGCAAGCAAAACTCTGGAAGCCATCCAGGAGCCTATCCACCAAGCGCTGGAATGTAGCTGGGGCATTCTTCATCCCAAACGGCATTACCCTAAACTGATATAAGCCGAATGGGGTGACGAATGCCGACTTGGGGATAGCCTCCGGGGCCAGGGGAATCTGCCAGTAACCTTTGCAGAGGTCAATAGTGGTCAGGTAATTTCCCCTGGCTATACGATCGAGTAGCTCGTCTACCCTGGGCATAGGGTAAGCGTCCGTCACAGTTTTTTCATTGAGCCTCCGATAGTCTATGCAGAACCGGGTGGTCCCATCTTTCTTGGGCACCAAGACAACTGGGGAGGCCCAGGGACTATCGGAGGGCTCAATTACCCTGAGCTGGAGCATCTCATCGATCTCCTTCTTCATTCCTGTCCTAACTGCTTCGGGGATTCGGTACGGAGCCTGGCGCAAGGGAGCTTGTCCCGGAGTATCTACCTGGTGGGTGGTTAAAGTAGTGTACCCTGGCTTCGGGGAGAAGGTGAGGTGTTTGGACTGGAGGAGTTGGCTGAGCTGCTCCCTTTCAGTGGGGCTAAGTCGGTCTCCTATCTGAACCTGAGCCACTATTCCGGTGGGGAGACTCTTTTCTAATAGGTCTGGAATGGGTAGACTGTCTGGGTCTTCCTGAGGGGAACAACATACGGCCGTCACGTTCTCTGGTCGCTCAAAATATTCCTTGAGCATGTTTACATGGAATGTCTTTCTAAGATTGTTGTCATGGCAGCTAGCTATCACATAAGTGGTGTCTCCCCTTTTCTCTACGATCTGGTAGGGACCCTGCCAGGACGCCTGCAATTTGTCTGTCTTCACTGGCTTAAGTACTAGCACCTTTTGTCCTATGGTGAAGATTCTCTTTCGGGCCCCACGATCGTACCATACTTTCTGTCTTCTCTGGGCCAACTGGAGATTAGCCAGCACGGATTTGGCTAATTGCTCCATTCGGTCCCTGAGTTCCAGCACGTATGGCACAATGGGGACACCGTCAGCCTCCATCTCTCCCTCCCAGTGCTCCCGGATCAGGTTGAGGGGTCCCCGTACCTTTCTTCCATAGAGCAACTCGAAGGGAGAGAACCCTGTCATTTCCTGGGGCACCTCCCGATAAGCAAATAGGAGGTGCGGCAGGAAGCGTTCCCAGTCTCGGTATTCCTGAGTGAACGTCTTGAGCATTTGCTTGAGGGTCCCATTGAACCTCTCACACAGCCCGTTCGTCTGGGGGTGGTATGGGGAGCTCAGGAGGGACTTAATTTTGCAAACCTGCCAGAGTTGTTGGGTCAATTCAGCTGTAAATTGGGTGCCTCGGTCGGATAGGATTTCTTTTGGAAATCCTACCCGGGAGAACACCTGTACTAGTGCATTCGCTACCGTATCCGCTTGTATGTTGGATAGGGCGACAGCCTCTGGGTACCTGGTAGCGTAGTCCACTACGGTAAGAATGTAGCGCTTACCGGAGGGACTAGGGGTAGCCAGTGGTCCCACTAGGTCAATAGCAACCCGGCTGAAGGGTTCCTCTACAATGGGCATATTTACTAGATGGGCTTTAGGGTGATCGCCTCGCCTTCCTACTCGTTGACACACATCGCAGGTGTTACAGTAAGTTCTAACGTCAGCGTGCACCCCTGGCCAAAAGAACGTGTGAGTAATGCGGTGTAGGGTACGGGTTACGGCTAGGTGGCCTGCTAAGGGGATGTCGTGGCCTATTTTGAGGATTTCTTGACGGTATTTGTGGGGCACTACCAGCTGTCGCCTACGCTGTCCCCTTTTCTCTGTCCAGCGGTATAGTTTCCCTTTTTCCCATAAGAATGTTTCGTTATCTGCCCCGCCCCCTCCGGTCTCTGCTCGTTCCCGGTACTTTTGTAAGGTCGGGTCAGTCTTAGACTCTGCCTCGAAAGCATCTGGGGTGTCCCAGGGTATGGGGCCTAACCTGTCAGGCAAGGTCGGGGTAGGTCTTACCTGTGTCTCCCGCACTGGTGAGAGCTCTCGCTCCGTCCGGGCTTGGGCCCGTGTAGTCACTGGGTCCGCCTCGTTGTTGCATACTGGAGCATAGGCAGAAGTCATGGGGCCCAAATCGTTGCCCAGTAGTACTTCGGCAGGTAAATTATCCATTAGGCCCACGTTCACAGCCCCCTTTCCCGCTCCCCAATCAAGATGCACTTTAGCTGTTGGAATTTTGTACACATCCCCCCCCGCCACTCTAACGGCCACAGTCTGTCCGGATCGCTTGTGCTCTGGCACCAAATGACTCTGTACCAGCGTGATAGTAGCCCCTGTGTCTCGCAATCCCTCGGTAGATCGCCCCTCGAGCCATACCCTCTGCCGATGGTGCTGGCGGTTATCTGAGGCAGCATATACAGGGTCTGCCTCGTGAAGCGGCCCCACATATCCCTCCATAGGGGCCTCTTGGTTAACACAGAGGGCCCGGGCCGGACGATAGGACCCAGAGGGGTAATTGTAATTCCTGGGTGTCTGGTGCGTATTAAGGGGGCAGCTAGCCATGAAATGCCCTGGTTGCTTGCATCGGTGGCAAGTCGGTCTGGGACGCTCAGAGCTGTTATTGGGTGGTCCTGAGTGTCGGACGGGCCCTGTGGGCACTGGGGCTCGAAATTCAGCACGAGGGGGTGCACGGTAAACCTCTCTGGGTTCGACCCGTGCTGGAGCTCGGTAGTTCATGGGTTCGTGAAGACGGGAGTCATAATGTTCATCGGCCAATTTGGCTGCTTCTTCTAAGGTAGAAGGCCGCCTGTCTAGCAGCCATTCCTTCCCTTGCTGTTCCATGCCATTATAAAAATGTTCTAAGAGAAACAATTGTAAAATTTCCTCACCAGTCACCGCTTTACTTCCGCTCAGCCAGTGATTTGCCGCTCTCCGCATTCGGTGCGCCCATTCCATATGGGTATCGTTAGGCTTCTTTTTCATGCCCCGAAACTGTCGGCGATATGTGTCCGGAGTTACAGCGTACCGTCGCAACAGTGTCTCCTTAACTAGCTCATACTGTGTCACTTCCTCAGCACCCAGAGTACGAAAGGCTTCCAGGGCTCGCCCGGATAGTTTCCCAGACAATATCGTGGGCCACTCTCTGTTGGGAATCTGGTGCAGGGCACATTGCCTTTCGAAGTCCGACAAATATTCATCAATCCCTGTCTCGCTCTCTAGGAAGGGTCGAAATGCTGCATAGGGTATCTTGGGCCTCCCAGCATTTTCGACAGGGATGATTACCTGCGGGGCTTCAGCATTGCGGTGTGCATTCGCTAGGTTGAGTTCGTGGGCTCGAGTCTCTCGTATATCCTCATCCGCCTCCGCCATCAACTGCTGTACCAATTCCATGGAGGGGTTCGGCCCGTATAATGAGAGCCTTTCCCGAACAATCCTGGTTTTTTCGTCACTAATCGTGGTCGGTGTTTCCGCCATTGTGAAGCTCTGATCCAGTTCGGTCAATTCTGTGATCAGCTCTCTCCTCGGCCGGTTGCTGGCGTACCCCCCTCTGCTTTCAAGTAAATCCTTTAGGGTTGTACGCTTCAATTTTTCGTAAGCGCTCTCCATCCGTTCTGTACCTCTCCTAGGAAATCCAGGAAAATCCCGCCGCTGCCGCCAAATGTTACGGTTACCCTTAGTCTCGCTGAGAGATGGACCGCTTAGTAGCCTGGATCCCTATTGCTAAAGAGGGGAGAAGCTGCTTTCCATAGTATTCTATATGAGTCTCGCAAATATAGAATAATCTCCCTTAGCTGCAGTACAGCTAGGATACCCTTCTGCCCACAAAAACGAGTCAACGCTGCGATTGAGGGTCAAACAAGAACTCAGGACTGGGATGCCCAGCCTGCTTCTTATTAAGGTTACATGCACACAGGGCACTCCCAGGGGGAGAGGGGGGGAAGCACAAAATCCCCCATCACACATTTAGATAGAGAGCACTGTCCTTTGACAGGCCACAATAGGATTACAGTACTTAAGATAACAAGTTTACAAGTTCATCTTATCAATTAGCAGTCTGGCTCCGGAGGTGATTAGACAATGGGATTGGTTATCTCTAAACTTAGAGCTGAAGCCAGCAAATGTGTATTTAGGCAATAGTTTCTAAAAGCTGAAAAAAGTTAACTCTTTATGAAATGATACTTGTTACGGTTTTCTTGGAGCCCTTCTTAGGCGCTGGCTTGCTGGTTCAGGCATTGCTGCTGTGAAATAAGCTCTTCACAACAAAATAACTAATGCTTCTGTAACACCATGGTAACTAGGTTGTGTTAAGTAGTACTATTCTTAGCACTTTCATCCCTGTTACTCCCACTATCAGGGGAGGTCTATATGGCATGCATGATTACCCTGACAAAGTATAACAACAAGACACGCGGTCTGGGACCCATGGTAACTAGGTTGTGTTAAGTAGTACTATTCTTAGCACTTTAATCCCTCTTACTCCCCCTATCGGGGGAGGTCTATATGGCCTGCATGATTACCCTGACAAAGTATAACAACAAAACATGCGGTCTGGGACCCATGGTAACTAGGTTGTGTTAAGTAGTACTATTCTTAGCACTTTCATCCCTGTTACTCCCCCTATCGGGGGAGGTCTATATGGAGTGCATGATTACCCTGACAAAGTATAACAACAAGACACGCGGTCTGGGACCCATGGTAACTAGGTTGGGTTTATATTAGTATTATTCTTAGCACTTTAATCCCTGTTACTCCCCCTATCAAGGGAGGTCTATATGGCCTGCATGATTACCTTGGCAAAGTATAACAACAAAACATGCGGTCTGTGACCCATGGTAACTAGGTTGTGTTAAGTAGTACTATTCTTAGCACTTTCATCCCTGTTACTCCCCCTATCGTGGAAGGTCTATATGGCCTGCATGATTACCCTACCAAAATATAACAATAAGACATGCGGTCTGGGACCCATGGTAACTAGGTTGTGTTAAGTAGTACTATTCCTAGGACTTTAATCCCTGTTACTCCCCTTATCAAGGGAGGTCTATATGGCCTGCATGATTACCCTGACAAAGTATAACAACAAAACATGCGGTCCTAGACCCATGGTAACCAGGTTGTGTTAAGTAGTACTATTCTTAGCACTTTCATCCCTGTAACTCCCCCTATCGTGGAAGGTCTATATGGCCTGCATGATTACCCTACCAAAATATAACAATAAGACATGCGGTCTGGGACCCATGGTAACTAGGTTGTGTTAAGTAGTACTATTCTTAGCACTTTAATCCCTGTTACTCCCCTTATCAAGGGAGGTCTATATGGCCTGCATGATTACCCTGACGAAGTATAACAACAAAACATGCGGTCTGAGACCCATGGTAACTAGGTTGTGTTAAGTAGTACTATTCTTAGCACTTTCATCTCTGTTACTCCCCCTATCGGGGGAGGTCTATATGGCCTGCATGATTACCTTACCAAAATATAACAATAAGACATGCGGTCTGGGACCCATGGTAACTAGGTTGTGTTAAGTAGTACTATTCTAAGCACTTTCATCTCTGTTACTCCCCCTATCGGGGGAGGTCTATATGGCCTGCATGATTACCTTACCAAAATATAACAATAAGACATACGGTCTGGGACCCATGGTAACTAGGTTGTGTTAAGTTGTACTATCCTTAGCACTTTAATCCCTGTAACTCTCCCTATCGGGGGAGGTCTATATGGCCTGCATGATTACCCTGACAAAGTATAACAACAAAACATGCGGTCTGACACCCATGGTAACTAGGTTGTGTTAAGTAGTACTATTCTAAGCACTTTCATCTCTGTTACTCCCCCTATCGGGGGAGGTCTATATTGCCTGCATGATTACCCTAACAAAATATAACAATAAGACATGCGGTCTGGGACCCATGGTAACTAGGTTGTGTTAAGTTGTACTATCCTTAGCACTTTAATCCCTGTAACTCTCCCTATCGGGGGAGGTCTATATGGCCTGCATGATTACCCTGACAAAGTATAACAACAAAACATGCGGTCTGACACCCATGGTAACTAGGTTGTGTTAAGTAGTACTATTCTTAGCACTTTAATCCCTGTAACTCCCCCTATCGGGGGAGGTCTATATGGTCTGCATGATTACCCTGACAAAGTATAACAACCAAACATGCGGTCTGGGACCCATGGTGGTACTGGTATAACTAGGTTTTCTTAAGTAGTACTATTCTTAGCAGTTTAATCCCTGTGATTGGTCTGTCCTCCTACTTCAAATTTGTCAAAAACACAAGTGGCTGTCTCAAAACAGTCCGGAAACGAGATAGATAGATTTGATAGATATTCATAGATTGATAGTTAGATAGAATCGATAGAAGATAAATAGATTTGTTAGATATATAATTACCCTGACAAAGTATAATAATTAAACATGCAGTCTGGGACCCATGGTAACTAGGTTGTGTTAAGTAGTACTTTTCTTAGCAGTTTAATCCCTGTTACTCCCCCTATCGGTGGAGGTCTATATGGCCTGCATGATTACCTTGACAAAGTATAACAACAAAACATGCGGTCTGTGACCCATGGTAACTAGGTTGTGTTAAGTAGTACTATTCTTAGCACTTTCATCCCTGTAACTCCCCCTATCGGGGGAGGTCTATATGGCCTGCATGATTACCCTACCAAAATATAACAATAAGACATGCGGTCTGGGACCCATGGTAACTAGGTTGTGTTAAGTAGTACTATTCTTAGTACTTTAATCCCTGTTACTCCCCTTATCAAGGGAGGTCTATATGGCCTGCATGATTACCCTGACAAAGTATAACAACAAAACATGCGGTCTGAGACCCATGGTAACTAGGTTGTGTTAAGTAGTACTATTCTTAGGACTTTCATCTCTGTTACTCCCCCTATTGGGGGAGGTCTATATGGCCTGCATGTTTAACCTACCAAAATATAACAATAAGACATGCGGTCTGGGACCCATGGTAACTAGGTTGTGTTAAGTTGTACTATCCTTAGCACTTTAATCCCTTTTTACTCCCCCTATCGGGGGAGGTCTATATGGCCTGCATGATTACCCTGACAAAGTATAACAACAAAACATGCGGTCTGACACCCATGGTAACTAGGTAGTGTTAAGTAGTACTATTCTTAGCACTTTCATCCCTGTAACTCCCCCTATCGGGGGAGGTCTATATGGCCTGCATAATTACCCTGACAAAGTATAACAACCAAACATGCGGTCTGGGACCCATGGTGGTACTGGTATAACTAGGTTTTCTTAAGTAGTACTATTCTTAGCAGTTTAATCCCTGTGATTGGTCTGTCCTCCTACTTCAAATTTGTCAAAAACACAAGTGGCTGTCTCAAAACAGTCCGGACACGAGATAGATAGATTTGATAGATAGATATACATAGATTGATAGTTAGATAGAATCGATAGAAGATAAATAGATAGATTTGTTAGATATATAATTACCCTGACAAAGTATAATAATTAAACATGCAGTCTGGGACCCATGGTAACTAGGTTGTGTTAAGTAGTACTATTCTTTGCACTTTAATCCCTGTGACTCCCCCTATCGGGGGAGGTTTATATGGCCCGCCTGATTATCCTGACAAAATATAACAAGACATGCGGTCTGGGACCCATGTTAACTAGGTTGTGTTAAGCTGTACTCTTCTTAGCACTTTAATCCCTGTAACTCCCCCTATCGGGGGAGGTCTATACGGCCTGCCTGATTACCCTCACCAAATATAACCACAAGACATGCGGTCTGGGACCCATGGTAACTAGGTTGTGTTAAGTAGTACTGTTCTTATTATTTTAATACCTGTTACAACCCCTAATGGTTTGAGGTCTATATGGCCTGCATGATTAGCCGGACCAAATAAAACAACAAGACATGCGGTCTTGGACTGGGACCCATGGCTAACTAGGTTGTGTAAAGTAGTACTATTCTTAGCACTTTTATCCCTGTTACTACCACCTCTCGGGGGAGGTCTACATGGCCATCATGATTAGCCTAACAAAGTACAACAATAAAACATGCTCTCTTGGAACCATGTTAAGTAGGTTTATTTCGGTAGTACTGTTCTTATTAGTTTAATACCTGTTGCAACCCCTAATGGTGGGAGGTCTATATGGACTGCATGATTAGCCGCACCAAATAAAACAACAAGACATGCGGTCTTGGACTGGGACCCATGACTAACTCGGTTGTGTAAAGTAGTACTATTCTTAGCACTTTCATCCCTGTTACTCCCCCTATCGGGGGAGGTCTATATGGCCTGCATGATTACCCTCACCAAAATATAACAACAAGACGTGCGGTCAGGGAACCATGGTAAGGTTACTTCCTTTTGCACAATCAAGTATACCAGTTGCAGACAGAGGTTCTGACCCTGCATTATGGCTGCACCTCTCCCTAAAAGAGGCATCTGTTACAGAGTCTGTGGGCATGTATGCAAAGAGCTGGCCTACCTAAAAGGAGCAGCAAGGCAGTACAGGTTGTTCTCCTTCAGCCATTTTATATGATGGCCCACGACCCTCAACAGCCACAACAGCATGAAACACCACATATGCCATACTTTTGCACAATAGAGTACAGGTATGGAATTGATTTGAGGAACCCGGAGATAATTTAGAGGAACAGGGAATATTGAACAAAAAATGTGCTTGGACACCCAGTACAGGTCATTCTCCTTCAGCCTTTGTATACGATGGGTCACAACCCTCAACAGGCACAACAGCATGAAACACCACATACGCCATCCTTTTGCACAATAGAGTACAGGTATGGCATCGATGGAACCCGAGAGATAATTTTTCGGAACCAAGACATGGAAAAAGATGCTTGGTCGGTCCTCCTACTTCAAATTTGGGGCACTGCGCGTGCAATGTACTGTGACACCAGATATGAGTGGTGTGTTAAGTAGTACTATTCTTAACAGTTTAATCACTGTTATGTGCCTTTTTTTTGTTTTTTGAGTTTTGTAGCCACAGTGCAGCAGCAGAGGCCAGAAAAATTAGTCATGTACAAATTCCTTAAAAATTCGGTATTGTTGCAGCCGCTGCTGTAGCAGTGGCCAGAAAAATTGATGTTTGTAAAACAGTTAGAAAGTGCCCTAAAACCTTGCGGCTTGAACACTAGTTGTTGACGGATAAGTCACGCAAGTCATCCTGCATTTTAAGAAAAAAAAAGCCAGCGTGTGTACCATTTGTAGCCCAAGGCAGCTCATCTCATCATCAGGCCTTTTTTACTCAAATGTATTGCCCAATGTCAGTCCCTTCGGGATCCATCCCTCATTCATTTTAATAAAGGTAAGATAGTCAAGACTTTTTTGACCTTCTCTTCTCAGTGACAAAACCTCCTGCTGCACTGAAGGTCCTTTCGGACAGGACACTTGAAGCGGGGCAGGCCAGAAGTTCAATTGCAAATTGGGATAGCTCAGGCCACAGGTCATGCCTGCACACCCAGTAGTCAAGGGGTCCATCGCTCCTCAGAGTGTCGAGATCCACAGTTAATGCTAGGTAGTATGCTACCTGTCGGTTGAGTCTTTCTCTGAGGCTGGATCCCAAAAGCTGGCGGGCTAAGAGTTCAGACAAGCCAGCTGTCAGCAAGGGGTTGACTTTGAGAAATTGGCTTCTTACGCTCAAACATGTCCTTGACAGACACCTGACTGTGGGCAGATGACCAGGAACTGCTACGTAAGAGAGACTCAGTGGAGGATGGTTGAGAGGGGGCAAGGAGGACAGCAGTGGTTGACATGGCTGAAGATGCTGGAGCAGGAGGAGGAGGGCGGCTTTGAGTTTGTGTGCTGCTTCTACTCATGTGTTCTTCCCATCGGCGTTTGTGATGTGAGACCATGTGCCTTCGCAAAGCAGTTGTACCTAGGTGGGTGTTGGACTTCCCATGACTCAGTTTCTTTTGGCACAGGTTGCAAAGGGCATCACTGTTGTTAGAGGCAGACACACAAAACAAATGCCACACTGCTGAGCTCTGCGATGACGGCATTCTGGTGGTGGCAACAGCATATGTTGATTGGTGTTGGCGTGCTGTCTGGCTGACCCCGGATGCAGATGCATGCTGTCTGACTGTGCCACTAGCTCCTTGAGACGACCTCCCCCTGCTTCCAACTCGTCTCCTCCTCCTCCTCTCTGTCTCCCCATCTGAACTTTCCCCCTCTTCTTCTTCTCTTCTAGCAGGCACCCACGTGACATCCACTGACACATCATCATCAACCACTTCACTTGTATCTGACACATCAACAAAGGAAGCAGCAGCGGGTACAACATAATCATCATCATCATCACACCGTACCTCCATGTCTGTAATGCTGCCTGACTGAGACATATCACTGTTGTCTACATCCTCTGTCAATGATGGTTGCGCATCACTCATTTCTTCCAACTGATGTGTCAATAACTCCTCTGACAGATCAAGTGAAGCGGCTGTGGTGCTAGTGTTGGTGGTGGCGACAGGCGGGCGAATGGCACTGGTCACTTGAGAGGTGCCCAAAGCACAGCTGGATGTGGATGGTGCGTCAAGGTTAGGAGGACTAGGAGCGAAAGCTGAAGAAGATTGGGTGTCCTGTGTTAGCCATTCAACTAGGTCCTCCTCAGAACTTTCCACGTCCCCCCTGGCACCTGGCGTCTGAACAATGAGTATATTTGTAGGGTCTAAAGGAATCACACCACCACGACCACGACGGCACCTGCGGGGTGGCCTGCCTCTGCCTGTCATTTTTTTTTAAATTTACACTTACAATACTATTAAACAAATTAAGTGGTGGCACTGGGCAAGTGGGCACAGTATACGCTGTGAGCCTGACAAAAAAAAAAAGACTGATGTTTCAAAGTCAAAAATGTTTATTTTTTAAATATTAAAAGTACTGTTTTAACAAATATGATTGGTGGCACTAGTTGGCAAGTGGGCCTGGCTGGCACACACACTGGGAGGAAGGCAACTGCAATTAGATTACACTAGCTGAGTGATGCTTCACAGTCCAAAAATTTTTTTTAAAAAGAAATTGACAATACTGTTAGAACAAATATGATTGGTGGCACTAGTTGGAAACGACAAGTGGGCCTGGCACACACGCTGGCAGGCAGGCAAATGCAATTCAATGGCACTAGCAGACTGATGATTCACAGTAAAAAAAGTTTTTAGTGTAAATATTTTCAAACCTGTTAGAACAAATATGATTGGTGGCACTAGTTGGAAAGTGGGCCTGGCACACATGCTGGGAGGAAGGCAACTGCAATTCAATGGCACTAGCAGACTGATGATTCACAGTCAAAAAAGTTTTGATTTAAAATATTTTCAATACTGTTACAACAAATATGATTGGTGGCACTAGTTGGCTAGTGGGCCTGGCACACACGCTGGCAGGCAGGAAACTGCAATTCAATTGCACTAGCAGACTGATGATTCACAGTCTAAGAATTTTTTAGTTTAAATATTTACAATACTGTTAGAACAAATATGATTGGTGTAACTAGTTGGCAAGTGGGCCTGGCACACACGCTGACAGGGCAACTGCAATTCAATGGCACTAGTAGCTGACTGATGATTCACAGTCAAAAAAGTTTTGATTTAAAATATTTTCAATACTGTTACAACAAATATGATTGGTGGCACTAGTTGGCTAGTGGGCCTGGCACACACGCTGGCAGGCAGGAAACTGCAATTCAATTGCACTAGCAGACTGATGATTCACAATCTAAGAATTTTTTATTTTAAATATTTACAATACTGTTAGAACAAATATGATTGGTGTAACTAGTTGGCAAGTGGGCCTGGCACACACGCTGGCAGGCAGGGAACTGCAATTCAATGGCACTAGCAGACTGATGATTCACTGTCAAAAAAGTTTTGATTTAAAATATTTTCAATACTGTTACAACAAATATGATTGGTGGCACTAGTTGGCTAGTGGGCCTGGCACACATGCTGGCAGGCAGGAAACTGCAATTCAATTGCACTAGCAGACTGATGATTCACAATCTAAGATTTTTTTATTTTAAAAATTTAAAATACTGTTAGAACAAATATGATTGGTGTAACTAGTTGGCAAGTGGGCCTGGCACACACGCTGGCAGGCAGGCAACTGCAATTCAATGGCACTAGCAGACTGATGATTCACAGTCAAAAAAGTTTTGATTTAAAATATTTTCAATACTGTTACAACAAATATGATTGGTGGCACTAGTTCGCTAGTGGGCCTGGCACACACGCTGGCAGGCAGGAAACTGCAATTCAATTGCACTAGCAGACTGATGATTCACAATCTAAGAATTTTTTATTTTAAATATTTACAATACTGTTAGAACAAATATGATTGGTGTAACTAGTTGGCAAGTGGGCCTGGCACACACGCTGGCAGGCAGGCAACTGCAATTCAATGGCACTAGCAGACTGATGATTCACTGTCAAAAAAGTTTTGATTTAAAATATTTTCAATACTGTTACAACAAATATGATTGGTGGCACTAGTTGGCTAGTGGGCCTGGCACACATGCTGGCAGGCAGGAAACTGCAATTCAATTGCACTAGCAGACTGATGATTCACAATCTAAGAATTTTTTATTTTAAATATTTACAATACTGTTAGAACAAATATGATTGGCGTAACTAGTTGGCAAGTGGGCCTGGCACACACGCTGGCAGGCAGGCAACTGCAATTCAATGACACTAGCAGACTGATGATTCACAGTCAAAAAATTATTTATTTTAAATATTTACAATACTGTTATAACAAATATGATTGGTGGCAATAGTTGGCAGCAAGTGGGCCTGGCACACACGCTGGCAGGCAGGCAACTGCAATTAGATTACACTAGCAGACTGATCTTTCACAGTCAAAAAATATTTTTTTTTAATATTTACACTACTGTTATAACAAATATGATTGGTGGCACTCGTTGGCAAGTGGGCCTGGCACACACGCTGGCAGGCAGGCAACTGTAATTCAATTGCACTAGCAGGCTGATGATTCACAGTCAAAAAAGTTTTTATTTTAAATATTTACACTACTGTTATAATAAATATGATTCGTGGCACTAGTTGGAAAGTGGGCCTGGCACACACGCTGGCAGACAGGCAACTGCAATTAAATAACAATAGCAGACTGATGTAACAGTTTGTTTTTAAAAAAGTTACACTAATGTTACAACAGATAGGAGTGATGGCACTCAGGATAGAACTAGGCACAGTATGTGCTGGCAGCCTGACACACAGGCTGGCACTAGTGGTGGCAGGCTGGCCTGTAAACTAAAATTAAATAACACTAGAAGACTGATGTAAAAGTTTTTTTTTTACAAAATTTAAACTAATGTTACACCAGATAGGAGTGGTGGACTGGCACTAAGGATGGAAGTAGGCACAGTATATGCTGGCAGCCTGACACACAGGCTGGCACTAATGGCAGCCAGGCTGGCCTGGCAACAAAATTATATAACAATAGCAGACTGACATAAAAAAGAATTTAAAGAAAAAATTACACTAATGTTACACCAGATATAAGTGGTGGAAAAAAGAGGTATTAATCACACTATATGATGTGGGCCAGAAACACACAGGCCTGATGGAAAATGAAATTAGATTACACTAGCAAAATGATTTACAACTTTTTTTTTAAATTTAAAATAATGTTAAGCAGATATGAGTCGTGGCTGCTAGGGCAGCAATTAACCACAGTATGCTGTGTAAGCCAGAAACACACAGGCCTGATAGAAAATGAAATTAGATTACACTAGCAAAATGATTTAAAAGGGTTTTTTTAATTTAAAATAATGTTAAGCAGATATGAGTGGTGGCTGGCTGCTGCTAGGACAGTAATTAACCACAGTATGCTGTGTAAGCCAGAAACACACAAGCCTGATAGAAAAGGAAATTAGATTACACTAGCTAAATGATTTACAAGTTTTCTTTTTTAAATTTAAAATAATGTTAAGCAGATATGAGTCGTGGCTGCTAGGGCAGCAATTAACCACAGTATGCTGTGTAAGCCAGAAACACACAGGCCTGATAGAAAATGAAATTAGATTACACTAGCAAAATGATTTCAAAGTTTTTTTTTAAATTTAAAATAATGTTAAGCAGATATGAGTGGTGGCTGGTTGCTGCTAGGACAGCAATTAACCACAGTATGCTATGTAAGCCAGAAACACACAGGCCTGATAGAAAATGAAATTAGATTACACTAGCAAAATGATTTACAACTTTTTTTTTTAAATTTAAAATAATTTTAAGCAGATATGAGTCGTGGCTGCTAGGGCAGCAATTAACCACAGTATGCTGTGTAAGCTAGAAACACACAGGCCTGATAGAAAATGAAATTAGATTACACTAGCAAAATGATTTAAAAGTTTTTTTTTATTTAAAATAATGTTAAGCAGATATGAGTCGTGGCTGCTAGGGCAGCAATTAACCACAGTATGTTTTATAAGCCAGAAACACACAGGCCTGATAGAAAATGAAATTAGATTACACTAGCAAAATGATTTATTTTTTTTTTTAATTTAAAATAATGTTAAGCAGATAAGAGTCGTGGCTGGCTACTGCTAGGGCAGCAATTAACCACAGTATGCTGTGTAAGCCAGAAACACACAGGCCTGATAGAAAATGAAATTAGATTACACTAGCAAAATTATTTACAATTTTTTTTTTTAATTTAAAATAATGTTAAGCAGATATGAGTCGTGGCTGCTAGGGCAGCAATTAACCACAGTATGTTTTATAAGCCAGAAACACACAGGCCTGATAGAAAATGAAATTAGATTACACTAGCAAAATGATTTAATTTTTTTTTTAATTTAAAATAATGTTAAGCAGATAAGAGTCGTGGCTGGCTACTGCTAGGGCAGCAATTAACCACAGTATGCTGTGTAAGCCAGAAACACACAGGCCTGATAGAAAATGAAATTAGATTACATTAGCAAAATGATTTAAACTTTTTTTTGAAAAATTTAAAATAATGTTAAGCAGATATGAGTGGTGGCTGGCTGCTGCTAGGACAGCAATTGACCACAGTATGCTGTGTAAGCCAGAAACACACAGGCCTGATAGAAAATGAAATTAGATTACACTAGCAAAATGATTTCAAAGGTTTTTTTAAAAATTTAAAATAATGTTAAGCAGATATGAGTCGTGGCTGCTAGGGCAGCAATTAACCACAGTATGCTGTGTAAGACATAAACACACAGGCCTGATAGAAAATGAAATTAGATTACACTAGCAAAATGATTTCAAAGGTTTTTTTAAAAATTTAAAATAATGTTAAGCAGATATAAGTCGTGGCTGCTAGGGCAGCAATTAACCACAGTATTGTCAGGCGAACTAGAACACTAAAGAAATGAGTGTTACAAATGCTGTGAGCCTCAGCTGCTGAGATACTTATAATATATGGTTTGTAGCTAGGATGTGTGGGATGAGCAAATGAATCACCTAAGAGGTGATTTGCAAACCCCATTAACAAATAGCACTTTATTGTAATTGGAATAATGGTAAATAGAACTCTATTCCTGCATCTTGTATCACAGTGTGAAATATGTGCAGCAGGGAACTATTCAGCAACCCAATTTGTAAAACTTAATATGCAAAGAAAAAATAGGCAAAAAATATTAAGGCAGTAAATGTATTCTTAACCGGCATTGGTAGTAACAACTTTTCTTAAGTGAGAATAAGAGAAGATGGAATGTCACTTGATATATACACACAGGTCGTTGGTGGTACAGCGATATTTATCAAAAACAGTAAAGCTAACGTGTACTAGAGAGTATGCTTCGGTAGTCAGGAAGGCAAGTAGACTGACCTGTGTGCAGAAATCCAGAGCGGTAGAAGCAGTGAGGAGTTGGTGAGTACCGTGAAGCTGGCGTGTGACGTCACCGCGGAGGAATCCCAGAACGGCTGGCTGTAGAAAGAGATCCGGAAAAGAACGTAGGAGAGGTGCTACGCTTAGTGGTAATAACGAAGCCTGAGTGAAATGTGCAGGCGAGTGAGAACAATATATTTAAAACTTGACAACAGTCAAATTAGACAAAGTTCAAGGTGGTTTTAGGGTAATAACAACTGTGAGTTGTTCAGTAGCTAGATCAGGAAAAAATCCAATACCAAGCAATGAAGTAAAGGATACTGGGAGATTTATAGGCTAGATGGAAAGGATGATTGAAATTTAAAGAAACAGTATAATGTCACAGAAAATTAGGCTTTCAGCTAGGAGGATCCTGACAGGACCCCCCCTTCAAGGAGCAACCCCGGTGCTCAGGGTCGAGGACGATCCGGGTTCCTACGATGGAATAAGGCAACAAGTCTGGGAGCAGATATGTTGCAGGCAGGCTCCCAGGAGTCATCCTCTGGAGAATAACCCTTCCAGCGGACCAGATATTGGAGAATTCCACGGGAAAGTCTTGAGTCCTGGATGGAGTGTACCTCGTATTCGGTGTTTGGATCCACTACCAACGGGACAGCCAATGAAGAAGGAAGAGAATCCCTGAGAGCTCTGTATGGTTTTATCAGTGAAACGTGAAAAGTTGAATGAACCTTGAACGAATCTGGAAGTTGGAGACGAACAGCATTCTGGTTAACGATATGAGATATAGGATAAGTCCCAATGAACAGAGGCGAGAGTTTTTTAGAAGGAGTGTTCATGTTGAGGTTCTTCGTGGATAACCACACCAAGTCACCTACAGAGTAAACCGGTGGCGGAGTCCTTTTCCTATCGTAATAATACTTTTGAGTTCTTTTAGCCTCATCGATAGTGGCCTTTATGGTAGTGAAATTAGAAGAAATCACATCTGCTAGTTCTGAAACATTCAATGAAGGAGTCTGGAGATAGGGTAAAATTTGAAACCTCGGATGGAACCCATAATTCACGAAAAAGGGGGTTTCTTTTGTAGTGGAATGCACGGTGTTATTAAAACAGAATTCAGCGTATGATAGATGAATGGACCAATTTTGAGGTTGAGATGAGCAGTAAGTTCTGAGAAATTGCTCCAGCCACTGGTTTGATCTTTCAGTTTGGCCATTTGACTGAGGATGATATGCGGTGCTTAATCTTTTATTTATTCCAAAGGTTTTACAAAACTCAGACCACAATTTACTAGAGAATTGAGTTCCTCTGTCACTGGTGATGCTATCAGGTATTCCGTGGTATTTGAAGACGTTAGAGATGAGAAGTTGGATGGTTTCAGATGCTGTGGGAAGTTTGTGATATGGAACAAAATGACACATTTTGCTGAATAAGTCAACAATAACCAGGATGGTTGTGTTATTCATTGATTTAGGTAAGTCAACGATAAAGTCAACGGCAATATCTAGCCAAGGCCTACTGGGTGTAGGAAGAGGAATTAACAACCCATAAGGAGAATGTTTTGACCTCTTTGATATGGTACATTTTCTACAGGAGAGTATATGGGTCCTCACGTCTCGCGACATACCCGGCCACCAGTAATTCCTTCCTATAAGTTCTTGAGTCTTTCTAACACCAGGGTGACCTGCGAGTAAAGAATCATGTGAGGATTCAAGAACCATCTGACGTAGAGTGGATGGAATGTACAATTTGTCCTGAAAATAGTAGAGGCCGTTATGTCTTTTCTGTAGTAGATGCAGAGGTTTGTTTGTATCATTTAGTTGTTCTCCTTTTAGGTAAGATTCAGAGTCAATAACGAAGGAGATGAAATTTTCAGGAGGTATAATGCTTTCTTCCGAGGACTTTGAGCAGACATAATTCGGAAGCCTTGAAAGTGCATCTGCCTTATGATTTTTGTTTGCGGGACGATAAACAATCTGATAATTGAATCTAGAAAAAAAAAGGTTCCATCGTACCTGTCTGGCCGAGAGAGTCTTTGTGGATTTGAGATATTGCAGATTACGGTGGTCCGTATAAATTAAAGTTGGTATCTTGGTACCCTCCAAGAGATGTCACCAGTGTTCAAGTGCCATCTGGATGGCCAAAAGCTCTTTATCCCCAATAGGATAGTTTTGTTCAGGGGGGGACAAACTGTGAGAATAGAAGGCCACTGGATGTAGAGGTTGATCTAAGGCTTGGCGTTGAGAGAGCACGGCTCCCACGGCTACATCAGAAGCGTCTACCTCGAGAACAAAAGGCAATTCAGGATTCGGAAATTTGAGGATAGGAGCTGTTGTGAACCTGTTTTTTAGATGATCAAAAACCTTTTGAGTAAGCTGATCCCAATGGAAAGGTACATTTTGTTTGGTCAGATTTGTTAAGGGTTTAACAATGTTAGAGAAGTTTTTAATAAATTTGCAATAGAAGTTCGCGAAACCGAGAAAACTCTGAACCTCTTTTCTGCATTTGGGGATAGGCCAATCAATAATCGCCTGGATCTTAGCTTCCTCCATACGAATACCCATAGAACTTATTTCGTAGCCTAAGAAGGTTATTTTATTTGAATTAAATATGCATTTCTCAGGTTTTGCATACAGGTAGTTAGTTCTTAATCTAGAGAGTACCTGTCTGACATGTGATATGTGCTGGGTTAAAGTTTTTGAGTAGATCAGAATGTCATCCAAATAAATGACTAGGAAAACGTCAAGGAAATCTCTGAATAAGTCATTTATTAGGTGCTGAAAGGTGGCCGGGGCATTACATAGCCCAAACGGCATTACGGTATATTCGTACAGGCCGTAGCGAGTACGAAAAGCCGTTAGCCACTCATCACCACTTCTTACTTAGATTAGATTGTACGCTCCCCTTAGATCTAATTTTGTAAAAAATTAGCCCCTTCCAATCTCTCTATTAACTCTGGGATAAGCGGTAAGGGGTACCAATTTTTTATTGTCACCTTATTAAGCTGTCGGTAGTCAACTATGGGGCGTAAACTGCCGTCTTTATTTTTTACAAAAAACATACCGGCACCTGCTGGTGAAGTAGAGGGCCGTATGTAACCTTTCCTTAAGTTATCCTCAAGATAAGTTTTAAGGTGTGTAAGTTCAGGTTTAGATAGAGGGAAAATGTGGCCATAAGGAATCTGTGCACCAGGGACTAGCTCTATGGGGCAGTCGTATTTCCTGTGGGGAGGAAGAGTTTCTGACTCAATTTTGGAGAAGACATCAGCAAAATCCTTATACTCATTAGGTAAGTGGAAATCTAATTCAGTGGTGGAAGTATGCATAATACTGATAGGGAAACAGGTTGTTGAACAGAATTTTGAGTCAAAAGTTACAGAGAGAGTGTCCCAGGAGATACTAGGATTATGTAAGGTTAGCCAATTTAAACCAAGTATAACCGGAGATACCGGAGAGGAGATTACATCAAATGTAAGGTATTCTCTATGATGATCTGTGGAACTAACTAAGAGAGGAATAGTTTGATAGGCTACTGGACCTGATGAGATAGGGTTACCATCAATTCCTCTTAATAAAACAGGAGACTTTTTCTGCATAAGTGGAATTTTATTTTTAAGTGTATATTCTTTATCGATATAGCAGGCAGTAGCTCCTGAGTCAATAATTGCGGGTACGTGGAGACGATGGAGATCCCACTGGAAAAGAAGTGAAAGTTTACAGTAGGCACTTCTACTATCATATGTATTGCAACAAGTGGAAAATAATAGGGACTTACCCCTGTTAGATTTTTGAAGAACTGGGCATTCTTTTACTGTATGCTCATCTGACGCACAGTAGAGACAGAGATTATTTTCTCTCCTTCTGGTCTTTTCTTGTGCGGTTAAAGGGGCTTTGAGGAACCCAATATCCATTGGCTCAGAATGTGACTTAGCAGTGGAGATAGAGGGTGTAACACTAGTGGTTTTCTTTGTGTAAGAATCAGGATATGATCTTTCATGTTGTCTTTCTCGTAAGCGTCTATCTATTGTGATGCTTAGATTTATCAAACCCTCTAGAGTGGGGGGCATATCAGTTCGGGACAATTCATCCTTAACCGCGTCTGAAAGACCCAGGCAGAACTGATTCCTTAAGGATAAGTTGTTCCACTCCGAGTCTTTTGCCCACCTCTTAAAGTCAGCTATATAATCTTCCACCATTCTTTTTTTCTGTTTAAGTGCCCTAAGGGCAGTTTCTGCGGTTTGTTGCTTAAATGGGTCTTCGTATAACTGACCCATTGCAGAGAAGAAATTCTCCAAAGAGTCTAGTATGGTGTCGTTAGATTAAAAAAAACTGTTTGCCCAACTACGTGGTTCCCCCCTTAGGAATGATATAGTTGTTAAGACTCTGATCCTGTCAGTGGGGTAAGATTGGGTTTTCAGTGTAAATAAAAGTAAGCATGCATTCTTAAAGTCCCTATAGTGTGCCCTATCACCATAGAATTTTTCAGGTAAACTGACTTGTGGTTCAGGAGTATGTAATTTTGTCTCAATATAATCCTTAATGTAAGCTTTAAGTGCAGTGTTTTCAGCTCTAAGTGTATTTAAACCTTCAGTCAAGGAATCTACTCTTTGGGTTAGAGTCTGTAGAAGTGTAGTCATCTCAGCTGGGTTCATTTTGTTAAATGGCTTGGTATTCTGTCAGGCGAACTAGAACACTAAAGAAATGAGTGTTACAAATGCTGTGAGCCTCAGCTGCTGAGATACTTATGATATATGGTTTGTAGCTAGGATGTGTGGGATGAGCAAATGAATCACCTAAGAGGTGATTTGCAAACCCCATTAACAAATAGCACTTTATTGTAATTGGAATAATGGTAAATAGAACTCTATTCCTGCATCTTGTATCACAGTGTAAAATATGTGCAGCAGGGAACTATTCAGCAACCCAATTTGTAAAACTTAATATGCAAAGAAAAAACAGGCAAAAAATATTAAGGCAGTAAATGTATTCTTAACCGGCATTGGTAGTAACAACTTTTCTTAAGTGAGAATAAGAGAAGATGGAATGTCACTTGATATATACACACAGGTCGTTGGTGGTACAGCGATATTTATCAAAAACAGTAAAGCTAATGTGTACTAGAGAGTATGCTTCGGTAGTCAGGAAGGCAAGTAGACTGACCTGTGTGCAGAAATCCGGAGCGGTAGAAGCAGTGAGGAGTTGGTGAGTACCGTGAAGCTGGCATGTGACGTCACCGCAGAGGAATCCCAGAACGGCTGGCTGTAGAAAGAGATCCGGAAAAGAACGTAGGAGAGGTGCTACGCTTAGTGGTAATAACGAAGCCTGAGTGAAATGTGCAGGCGAGTGAGAACAATATATTTAAAACTTGACAAGAGTCAAATTAGACAAAGTTCAAGGTGGTTTTAGGATAATAACAACTGTGAGTTGTTCAGTAGCTAGATCAGGAAAAAATCCAATACCAAGCAATGAAGTAAAGGATACTGGGAGATTTATAGGCTAGATGGAAAGGATGATTGAAATTTAAAGAAACAGTATAATGTCACAGAAAATTAGGCTGTCAGCTAGGAGGATCCTGACAAGTATGCTGTGTAAGACAGAAACACACAGGCCTGATAGAAAATGAAATTAGATTACACTAGCAAAATGATTTAAAAGATTTTTTTTTTTATTTAAAATAATGTTCAGCAGATATAAGTGGTGGCTGCTAGATAGGGCAGCAATTAACCACAGTATGCTGTGTAAGTCAGAAACACACAGGCCTGATAGAAAATGAAATTAGATTACACTAGCAAAATGATTTACAACTTTTTTTTAAATTTAAAATAATGTTAAGCAGATATAAGTTGTGGCTGCTAGGGCAGCAATTAACCACAGTATGCTGTGTAAGCCAGAAACACACAGGCCTGATAGAAAATGAAATTAGATTACACTAGCAAAATGATTTCAAAGTTTTTTTGTAAAATTTAAAATAATGTTAAGCAGATATGAGTGGTGGCTGGCTGCTGCTAGGACAGCAATTAACCACAGTATGCTGTGTAAGCCAGAAACACACAGGCCTGAAAATGAAATTAGATTACACTAGCAAAATGATTTACAAGTTTTTTAAAATTTAAAATAATGTTAAGCAGATATGAATGGTGGCTGGCTGCTGCTAGGACAGCATTTAACCACAGTATGCTGTGTAAGCCAGAAACACACAGGCCTGATAGAAAATGAAATTAGATTACACTAGCAAAATGATTTAAAAGTTTTTTTTTTTAATTTAAAATAATGTTAAGCAGATATGAGTGGTGGCTGGCTGCTGCTAGGACAGCAATTAACCAAAGTATGCTGTGTAAGCCAGAAACACACAGGCCTGATAGAAAATGCAATTAGGTTACACTAGCAAAATTATTTACAAGTTTTTTTAAATTTAAAATAATGTTAAGCAGATATGAGTGGTGGCTGGCTGCTGCTAGGACAGCAATTAACCAAAGTATGCTGTGTAAGCCAGAAACACACAGGCCTGATAGAAAATGAAATTAGGTTACACTAGCAAAATGATTTACAAGTTTTTTTAAATTTAAAATAATGTTAAGCAGATATGAGTGGTGGCTGGCTGCTGCTAGGACAGCAATTAACCACAGTATGCTGTGTAAGCCAGAAACACACAGGCCTGATAGAAAATGAAATTAGGTTACACTAGCAAAATGATTTACAAGTTTTTTTAAATTTAAAATAATGTTAAGCAGATATGCGTCGTGGTTGCTAGGGCAGCAATTAACCACAGTATGCTGTGTAAGCCAGAAACACACAGGCCTGATAGAAAATGAAATTAGATTACACTAGCAAAATGATTTAAAAGTTTTTTTAAATTTAAAATAATGTTAAGCAGATATGAGTGGTGGCTGGCTGCTGCTATGACAGCAATTAACCACAGTATGCTGTGTAAACCAGAAACACACAGGCCTGATAGAAAATGAAATTAGGTTACACTAGCAAAATGATTTACAAGTTTTTTTAAATTTAAAATAATGTTAAGCAGATATGCGTCATGGTTGCTAGGGCAGCAATTAACCACAGTATGCTGTGTAAGCCAGAAACACACAGGCCTGATAGAAAATGAAATTAGATTACACTAGCAAAATGATTTAAAAGTTGTTTTTTTTTATTTAAAATAATGTTAAGCAGATATGAGTCGTTGCTGCTAGGGCAGCAATTAACCACAGTATGCTTTGTAAGCCAGAAACACACAGGTCTGATAGAAAATGAAATTAGATTACACTAGCAAAATGATTTCAAAGTTTTTTTTTTAATTTAAAATAATGTTAAGCAGATATGAGTCGTGGCTGGCTGCTGCTAGGACAGCAATTAACCACAGTATGCTGTGTAAGTCAGAAACACACAGGCCTGATAGAAAATGAAATTAGATTACACTAGCAAAATGATTTAAATGTTTTTTTTAATTTAAAATAATGTTAAGCAGATATGAGTAGTGGCTGCTAGTTAGGGCAGCAATTAATCACAGTATGCTGTGTAAGTCAGAAACACACAGGCCTAATAGAAAATGAAATTAGATTATACTAGCAAAATTATTTAATTTTTTTTTTTATTTAAAATAATGTTAAGCAGATATGAGTCGTGGCTGCTAGGGCAGCAATTAACCACAGTATGCTGTGTAAGTCAGAAACACACAGGCCTGATAGAAAATGAAATTAGATTACACTAGCAAAATGATTTACAACTTTTTTTTAAAATTTAAAATAATGTTAAGCAGATATAAGCCGTGGCTGCTAGGGCAGCAATTAACCACAGTATGCTGTGTAAGCCAGAAACACACAGGCCTGATAGAAAATTAAATTAGATTACTTTAGCAAAATGATTTAAAAAATTTTTTTTAAATTTAAAATAATGTTAAGCAGATATGAGTCGTGGCTGGCTGCTGCTAGGACAGCAATTAACCACAGTATGCTGTGTAAGTCAGAAACACACAGGCCTGATAGGAAATGAAATTAGATTACACTAGCAAAATGATTTAAAAGTTTTTTTTTTATTTAAAATAATGTTAAGCAGATATGAGTCGTGGCTGCTAGGGCAGCAATTAACCACAGTATGTTTTGTAAGCCAGAAACACACAGGCCTGATAGAAAATGAAATTAGATTACACTAGCAAAATGATTTCAAAGTTTTTTTTTTAAATTTAAATAATGTTAAGCAGATATGAGTCATGCCTGGCTGCTGCTAGGACAGCAATTAACCACAGTATGCTGTGTAAGCCAGAAACACACAGGCCTGATAGAAAATGAAATTAGATTACACTAGCAAAATGATTTAATTTTTTTTTTAATTTAAAATAATGTTAAGCAGATATTAGTCGTGGCTGGCTGCTGCTAGGGCAGCAATTAACCACAGTATGCAGTGTAAGTCAGAAACACACAGGCCTGATAGAAAATAAAATTAGATTACACTAGCAAAATGATTTAATTTTTTTTTTTCATTTAAAATAATGTTAATCAGATATAAGTCGTGGCTGCTAGGGCAGCAATTAACCACAGTATGCTGTGTAAGTCAGAAACACACAGGCCTGATAGAAAATAAAATTAGATTTCACTAGCAAAATGATTTAATTTTTTTTTTAATTTAAAATAATGTTAAGCAGATATGAGTCGTGGCTGGTTGCTGCTAGGGCAGCAATTAACCAAAGTATGCTGTGTAAGCCAGAAACACACATGCCTGATAGAAAATGAAATTAGATTACACTAGCAAAATGATTTACAATTTTTTTTTTTTATTTAAAATAATGTTAAGCAGATATAAGTCATGGCTGCTAGGGCAGCAATTAACCACAGTATGCTGTGTAAGCCAGAAACACACAGGCCTGATAGAAAATGAAATTAGATTACACTAGCAAAATGATTTAAACTTTTTTTTGAAAATTTTAAAATAATGTTAAGCAGATATGAGTGGTGGCTGGCTGCTGCTAGGACAGCAATTGACCACAGTATGCTGTGTAAGCCAGAAACACACAGGCCTGATAGAAAATGAAATTAGATTACGCTAGCAAAATGATTTCAAAGGTTTTTTTAAAAATTTAAAATAATGTTAAGCAGATATGAGTCGTGGCTGCTAGGGCAGCAATTAAACACCGTATGCTGTGTAAGACAGAAACACACAGGCCTGATAGAAAATGAAATTAGATTACACTAGCAAAATGATTTCAAAGTTTTTTTTTTAAATTTAAAATAATGTTAAGCAGATATGAGTGGTGGCTGGCTGCTGCTAGGACAGCAATTAACCACAGTATGCTGTGTAAGCCAGAAACACACAGGCCTGATAGAAAATGAAATTAGATTACACTAGCAAAAGGATTTAAATGGGTTTTTTTTTTAAATTTTTAAATAATGTTAATCAGATATGAGTGGTGGCTGCTAGGTAGGGCAGCAATTAACCACAGTATGCTGTGTAAGTCAGAAACACACAGGCCTGATAGAAAATGAAATTAGATTACACTAGCAAAAGGATTTAAATGGGTTTTTTTTTTAAATTTTTAAATAATGTTAATCAGATATGAGTGGTGGCTGCTAGGTAGGGCAGCAATTAACCACAGTATGCTGTGTAAGTCAGAAACACACAGGCCTGATAGAAAATGAAATTAGATTACACTAGCAAAATGATTTAAAAGGTTTTTTTTTTAATTTAAAATAATGTTAAGCAGATATGAGTGGTGGCTGCTAGGTAGGGCAGCAATTAACCACAGTATGCCTTGTAAGTCAGAAACACACAGGCCTGATAGAAAATGAAATTAGATTACACTACCAAAATTATTTACAATTTTTTTTTTTATTTAAAATAATGTTAAGCAGATATAAGTGGTGGCTGCTAGATAGGGCAGCAATTAACCACAGTATGCTGTTTAAGTCAGAAACACACAGGCCTGATAGAAAATGAAATCAGATTACACTAGCAAAATGATTTACAACTATTTTTTTAAGTTTAAAATAATGTTAAGCAGATATAAGTTGTGGCTGCTAGGGCAGCAATTAACCACAGTATGCTGTGTAAGCCAGAAACACACAGGCCTGATAGAAAATGAAATTAGATTACACTAGCAAAATGATTTAAATGTTTTTTTTTAATTTAAAATAATGTTAAGCAGATATGAGTCGAGGCTGCTAGTTAGGGCAGCAATTAACCACAGTATGCTGTGTAAGTCAGAAACACACAGGCCTAATAGAAAATGAAATTAGATTACAATAGCAATATTATTTAATTTTTTTTTTTATTTAAAATAATGTTAAGCAGGGGCGTGTCCGGGCAGCGGCCATGATCGGTCGCAATACTAGCTGCTGAGCATTGGAATAATACATTCCGCCGTGTATTAAGAGGACTATCTGACAACCTGTGCCTATTCTATATTGCTTAGACTCTATGAAGATCACTGTATCGTTTGATGCCTCTACTTCTGTATTGCCTGCAGCCTAGTCCAGACCGTTGAGACTTGGGCGGCCCGAATAGGGAAGGCCTCAACACCCACCCCGCTCACGCGGGTATAGAGTGAGCTATTCTCACTCACGTAACCACTAGGAGCTGAGTTATTCCCTTCTGCAATGGAGTTGCAGATACCTGAGAAAACCCTGCTATGCCTGCTGGAGGAACATTTTCATAACCTCCGTCTATTAATTCAAAGGGGCTTTGGAGACACCACTAATCTGAAAGCGCTGACACACGCTGATCTGCCTCGGGGAGAGGTGCAGATCACTAAGGTGACAGAGATTCCCCCTGATACGACGCTGGAGGATGAGAACTTTACTGGAGGCCGCACCGGGACTTTAGGGGTTACAGTAGTGGAGACTACAGTCTTTCCGGATGTCACAGAGGCCCCATCGTTGCTGAATTTTGGGGAGGCTGTCCCCGCTATTACATACCTGCAGAGTGGGGATCGGATCGCTCCTGAGGTGGCGAGCAACGTAGCGACACTAGCTCTGACATACCAAGGAGACACCTATCTACCAACAACGCTGGCTAACAGGCCTTCGCATAAGAGGCTTCTGAGCAGCGACACAGCAAACATAGCAAGCGGCAGTGAGAAAGCCTGTCCCGTGCACCTGGGTGATAAGATGTCACAGATAGTTCCTGAGAGGCCCTTTTCATACTCCCGGTACTACGTTCCTACTTTGATTAGGCCTGAGGCTAATGGTGGTGCTCCAGCTACGGGCAAACTGAATGACATACTCCATCAGCCACCTATGGATCTAACAGGCATCGGCTGATGGCCCACTGCAGTACCGCTGAACCGGGTTTCTGTTCCTGCAGTGAGTCTGACGGGGAGAGACTACGTTTTTCTATGTGGGATTTCAGGGGGAACCAGAGATAATATTATCTGGAATGAGGCAAAGAGCACATATAAAACGCTATTTATGTTCCAGTAACAGGACTCTTATCATTGCTGATGAGCTCACATATACAATGTTTATTCACTAGATATGCCATAATTCCTGGAATACATCTGAATTATGCACTGTAGTTAACAACATCAAATACACGCATTTGTGACCTTTGTTAGAGTAAAAAGAACTGTGTTGGCATAAAACTGTGTTGACATAAAACTGTGTTGGCATGAACCCTGTTATAGATAATGTACCCCTAAGCTTATGAGGATTTTGTGTCCGAGATTTCACTAAGAGGTATCTTACCAACGGGACTTATGGTGTCTACATGATTATGTTGCTAAGTCATGTCACTGGTTTGCTTAAAGTTAACCTGCTCTCGCAAAGTTTTATTAGGAAACACAGTTACACCAAATTAGCTGTATTGAGTTCCTTATGGTATCTACTTGGTCCTGTTTTGTTTACCGGCTCTTTAGCCATATATAGTATAGCTTTCTGTTTGTTTTTTGTTTTTTTCTCTTACATCTAACTAAAGCTATGGTTGTACTGGAAATAGATATAGCATTTTCCATTCAGACATAGCTGTATATTTTTTACACTCTAGACTGTACCTTCATATGTGTTCAATCCTGCCCTTGAACTTGAGTTGATTATTTGACAACACCCTCATATGCACTAACCGTTGTATTCTTGATCCTTAGGAAGATGGTATCGCAAGTAAGATACCTTTCATAGAAACATCTCACCACTAGATGGCAGTCAAGTTCCACATATCATATACACACTTAGCTTTACTGTTACAAAAGCACCATTAGGCTCTAATAGATCCGTTTTTATTCCCCCATATAGTCTCATAGGAACATATAGTGGAGGTCCATGCCTCTAACTCCTTGCATAGCTGTGTCAACATTATATATTAGGCTGAGCACCTACATATTACAGCTCCATAACATATTTATTCATAGATGTTAGACCATCTGAAAGTTCTCCCTCCCTCCCTCCCTACCTTATTAACAGAGTACACTGCAAACTATTTTGTGTTCACTCAATCTTACATTACAAGTTACTTGTCTACAATTGGGGTCCAAAAGTGGCCCATTTTGTTATTTTATTTCTTATCTTTCCCCTAAAATTCCCTACCCTGTTCTCAACTCTTTTCCAGGAGGTACAAGAGAGACCTTTATGTTTCATTAAGGGGAATTAGTGTCCCTGATTTTCTCTTATGTTGTAAGGGGATGTTTATTTATCTATTAATTGAAAACTTAGAGGTTAACTTCTATTTGCATGACTTGGGGATTAATTGTTTACTTGATGACACTCAACATGTACATGGTACAGTGCTTTTCCCATGTTATAGTAGGTTCGTTATGTACACAGTGATTATACTGCTTTTCATCTGCTTACATTTCACATGTATCTGTATTATATTTCCATATCCCCGTTTAGTTATGATTGTTTTTAGTTGAAAGTAAATTTAAAAACTGAGGTTTGGCTGCTGAGACCCAAAAGCGGTCTCTTAGATCAGACACCCCCCATATTATTTATATTCACTGTTGGGGTCCAAAAGTGACCTCCCTGAGCCATCTGGTGGTATATAGATCATAAGGCAGACCATAGATACAGTACTATTTGCTCTTGGTTCTCCCTAAGAAGTATAGATTGTATATTTCAATCATTCTACAAAATGAGTTCTGTATTTTATTGTTGCTGTATACTTTGGAATTAATATAATATGTATGCCTTGTTATGTGTGTATGTCAAACCTCAAATAAAAACTATATTTAAAAAAAAAAAAAAAAAAAAAAAATAATGTTAAGCAGATATGAGTCGTGGCTGCTAGGGCAGCAATTAACCACAGTATGCTGTGTAAGTCAGAAACACACAGGCCTGATAGAAAATGAAATTATATTACACTAGCAAAATGATTTACAACTTTTTTTTTAAATTTAAAATAATGTTAAGCAGATATAAGTCGTGGCTGCTAGGGCAGCAATTAACCACAGTATGCTGTGTAAGCCAGAAAAACACAGGCCTGATAGAAAATGAAATTAGATTACACTAGCAAAATGATTTACAAGTTTTTTTTTTTAAATTTAAAATAATGTTAAGCATATATGAGTGGTGGCTGGCTGCTGCTAGGGCAGCAATTAACCACAGTATGCTGTGTAAGCCAGAAACACACAGGCCTGATAGAAAATGAAATTAGATTACACTAGCAAAATGATTTAAAAGTTGTTTTTTTTTAATTTAAAATAATGTTAAGCAGATATGAGTCGTGGCTGCTAGGGCAGCAATTAACCACAGTATGCTGTGTAAGCCAGAAACACACAGGCCTGATAGAAAATGAAATTAGATTACACTAGCAAAATGATTTAAAAGTTTTTTTTTAATTTAAAATAATGTTAAGCAGATATGAGTCATGGCTGCTAGGGCAGCAATTAACCACAGTATGCTTTGTAAACCAGAAACACACAGGCCTGATAGAAAATGAAATTAGATTAGACTAGCAAAATGATTTCAAAGTTTTTTTTTTTAATTTAAAATAATGTTAAGCAGATATGAGTCGTGGATGGCTGCTGCTATGACAGCAATTAACCACAGTATGCTGTGTAAGCCAGAAACACACAGGCCTGATAGAAAATGAATTCAGATTACACTAGCAAAATGATTTAAATGTTTTTTTTTTAATTTAAAATAATGTTAAGCAGATATGAGTTGTGGCTGCTAGGTAGGGCAGCAATTAACCACAGTATGCTGTGTAAGTCAGAAACACACAGGCCTGATGGAAAATGAAATTAGATTACACTAGCAAAATTATTTAATTTTTTTATTTATTTAAAATAATGTTAAGCAGATATGAGTCGTGGCTGCTAGGGCAGCAATTAACCACAGTATGCTTTGTAAGCCAGAAACACACAGGCCTGATAGAAAATGAAATTAGATTACTTTAGCAAAATGATTTCAAAGATTTTTTTTTTTAAATTTAAAATAATGTTAAGCAGATATGAGTCGTGGCTGGCTGCTGCTAGGACAGCAATTAACCACAGTAGTGGTCAGAAACACACAGGTCTGATAGAAAATGAAATTAGATTACACTAGCAAAATGATTTAAAAGTTTTTAAAAAAAAAAAATTAAAATAATGTTAAGCAGATATGAGTGGTGGCTGCTAGGTAGGGCAGCAATTAACCACAGTATGCTGTGTAAGTCAGAAACACACAGGCCTGATAGAAAATGAAATTAGTTTACACTAGCAAAATGATTTAATCGTTTTTTTTTTAATTTAAAATAATGTTAAGCAGATATGAGTGGTGACTGCTAGGTAGGGCAGCAATTAACCACATTATGCTGTGTAAGTCAGAAACACATAGGCCTGATAGAAAATGAAATTAGATTACACTAGCAAAATGATTTACAACTTTTTTTTAAAATTTAAAATAATGTTAAGCAGATATGAGTCGTGGCTGCTAGGTAGTGCAGCAATTAACCACAGTATGCTGTGTAAGTCAGAAACACACAGGCCTGATAGAAAATGAAATTAGATTACACTAGCAAAATGATTTAAAAGTTTTTTTTTTTTAATTTAAAATAATGTTAAGCAGATATGAGTGGTGGCTGCTAGATAGGGCAGCAATTAACCACAGTATGCTGTTTAAGTCAGAAACACACAGGCCTGATAGAAAATGAAATTAGATTACACTAGCAAAATGATTTACAAGTTTTTTTAAATTTAAAATAATGTTAAGCAGATATAAGTTGTGGCTGCTAGGGCAGCAATTAACCACAGTATGCTGTGTAAGCCAGAAACACACAGGCCTGATAGAAAATTAAATTAGATTACACTAGCAAAATGATTTCAAAATTATTTTTTTTTAAATTTAAAATAATGTTAAGCAGATATGAGTGGTGGCTGGCTGCTGCTAGGACAGCAATTAACCACAGTATGCTGTGTAAGCCAGAAACACACAGGCCTGATAGAAAAAAAAAGCCAATAAAGCCAAAGAAAGATCCCTGCAGAGGGTCCACGAGTGGACCGAAGGCTAAAGCTCAAAGGACTATCTTGCTCCATCAAAGCTGTTGCTGACATACGTCGTGTCAAGTATCCACAGATAAGTATCATCTAACCATCTGTATTTTTTTCACGAGGCCAAAAGTTGACTTTTTGATCCTCCTTACTGAGTAGCTGAATTGTTTGTTTTCTCTTTTTGATGATCGGCCATTTCAAAACAAAAAAAAATGCGTTACCTTGCCTAAAGGGTTAACTCTATATGATCTGTGCAGCAGTACTGATAGATAGTACAGACGGAAGAAAGATAGAAAGGAGAGAAGGGGGAAAAGAAAAAAAAGATAAAAAAACAAAAACAAAGCCCCATTAGCCCCATAGGCAAAACTATAGGATTGGAGAAGGAGTTGGAGACTGATCCTATAGTTAAGCTGTATGTTTGCAATATTGCGGGGACTTAACATAGGACCCACTGTATAATCAGCGTGTCAAGCAAAATCAGATAAGAAGTTTTTTCAGGCTGGTCTGGGACTGACTATATAAAAAAAACAAAGACACAAATATCCTGGACTTGTTATGCTAAACTAAGATTCTGTGTGCTTTCCCCAATTTTAGTGGGGATCTTGATATTAGAAATTCACAATTATTCAATAAGTGCACCAAGCAAATTAGAGATAAGCACTGTATAGTCTATTTAAAGATTTATACAACAGCAAGAGGTGTCTTGTTAAAAAAGGTACCCCTGTATTTAGCAAAGTCTGGTGGTCAAAGTGTTTGATTTCTTTTTTTTTTTTTTCTCTCTCTTTTTCTTTTTTTTTTTTTAATACTCAAAAGAGGTTAATTATGTGTGGAAAGGTTTAGCTATGCTTATTTCCCTAAATATGGTAAAATTTGCTGTACGCTCATATTAAGAGAATTAATATACTAAGAATTGAGTTATTATCTCATATGCTGTATCTTTGCTCGAAAATAACAAGGGTTATATGCTCGGATTATATTCTTTCAGTTTTTGGGCTTATTGTGTCTAGAAGGGGAATGGTAACTTACTTGATATTGTTGAGTAATGTTTATATTCATATGGTATTCTTTGCTTCTTTGCTTTTAATGTGTTGTGAGGGAGGATATATTATACACAGAATATTGTTATAGGTATAATATCCTACAATTTTCAAAGAGGCGATTGACAAAGGTCAAGGAACTAGATTTTCAGAGTAGGCAGTGTTCTAGTGTTTTTCACGTATCACCCCTTTCTTTTTCTTTTTTTTTTTTTTTTTTTTTTTTTTTTCCTTCTCTTCTTTCACCCAATTTCCCACCATAAGATCACACACATTAGCACGTTACAATTTAAAATCACATTTTTTCTACCCAACTCTTCACTAAAAGAACACACACATTAGAACGTAAAATTTAATCCACATATCACTTTTAAATTCTGATACCCTGAGTATCCTTTACCTTCACTTTTTTGTTTTTTCTTATACACATTGGCGCCTAGTTCGCCGAATAGTATAACACTATAGTATTGTCACGAATTACTGCCTAAATTTGGTAGATGGACAGATTTTTGACCAATTCTAAAAACAACAGTGAAATAATGCCTCCAAAACCAGTAAAAGACAGGAAACCTAGAAATAGTATTGGCCCAGTTGATTTAGAGTTTACTGAAAAACCTCCCATTATTAGTCATCAGATTGAAACGGAAAAGTTGGTAAAACAAATTGCGGAAATCTTCTTGCCACAATTTGACAATATAAAACAGGAGATAATCTCTATGTCTAATGAAATTAAACAGTTCTCAAACAGATTGACAGAGATAGAGTCCAGAATATCAGATGTAGAGGACTTGCAGTTTAGTCAACAGGCTTCCATAGACTCTCAAGCCAAATTAGTGCATAATTTACAACTCCGCATAGATGATTTAGAAGACAGGTCCAGAAGAAACAACTTAAGGTTTATAGGCTTTTATGAGGACAAGGAACACACTGATATGATGGAACTAATTTCGTTCCACCTCCCTAAAGTATTAGGATATCCTATAGAAAAACTCCCAATTAAAATTGAAAGGGTACACAGGATGGGGCCTGTCAATCTTAAAGATGGATCGCTGAATTTAAAAAGACCAATAATTGCAAAATTCCTGGATTATCAAGATAAGTGCAAAATCCTTGCACTATATCGCAAGAACTATCCTGTCGAGTTTAACAATAAACGAATCTTGATCTTCCAGGATTTTGCAACAGAAACTTTGAACAAAAGGAAAGAAATTTCACCCTACTGCACACAACTGATTGAACTAGGTGTTAAAACAAATATGATTTATCCTGCAAAATTAAAAGTACTGCACAATGCAGAGACAATCTTCATAGATAACCCAGAAGACGCAAAACACTTTATCAAAAAGATCAAATTACAAATGGAGAAAGTACAAGGAAAATAGTGTTGTTAGTAAAAGTTCGCCTTAATTAATTGAAATATTTCTTCTCAGCTACATAATGAAGGAAATAGAATGAGTTGTAAGCAAGGGGTACTAGATTGTAATTATATGTATTTTTGTGTATGTTTTTTTTTTTTTTCTCTTTTCTTTTTTTTTTTTTTCTCCTTTTCCTCTGCCCCATCGCCCACCCTTCTTGCCAATGTGTATGCAGCCCTGGCTCTGGATATCCCTATTGTTCATTCTTATTGTCTCGTATCAGGCAAAAATTAAGAAGGGAAAAAAATGTAAATGAATAGTACACTAAAAATTAATTCCTGGAATGTTGGAGGGATATCCTCTCCAATTAAAAGAAAGAAAATAATACACCACCTAAAAAAGTTCTCCCCAGATATTGCTCTCATACAAGAGACACGGTTAAACAAACAGGAAGTTGAAAAACTAAAGATGGGTTGGGTGGGAGAGGTAATAGCCACCCCTGCAATAGGTAAGAAAAGAGGGGTTGCGTGTTTATTTAATACAAACTTAGAATATAAGATAACATCAAAATATTCAGATAAAGAGGGTAGATTTTTAATTGTATCTGCCATCATTCAAGGACTTAAATTAATAATTTGTAATATATATGCACCCAATGAGTACTGTCCAGCGTTTTGGGAAAATTTGTTTGCTAAACTTATAGTCCATGTAGATTCCCAAATCATATTGGCAGGTGATTTTAATAGAGTATTCAACCCATACCTTGATCGACTAAAAAGAACACAGTGTCATAGATATATCAGAGAGGCAAAAAGCTTACATAGCTTTTCTAAAAATCTCAAACTGAAGGATATATGGAGGATTCAGCACCCAGATGAGAAAGCTTATACGTGTGAATCTAAGACATATAAAAGTTTCTCGAGAATTGATATGATACTAGTAAGTGAATCCCTTCTGGGTGCTGAGATTTCCTCGGATATATCAAGTATCTTGGTTTCAGACCATGCAATCATCTCTATCGCAATTGAAAATTTGAATCCACAACTCAATAAAAAGAATAGCTTTTCCTTCCCATCTTTCCTCATTTCCAATTTTAAGTTCAGAAACTGGCTACAAGCTAAATGGAAAGAATTCGCTCATTTTAATAAAAGTTATTTGGAAAAGATAGAAATTTTTTGGGAAGCAGCGAAAGCTTTTCTCCGTGGACAGATTAAGGTGTATATGAGTGTTAGGAAAAAAAAATTGAGTTTTAGAGAAAATCAATTGTCAAACCAATTAAAAAATAAATACGTTAAATACTTAGAGAACCCCTCTAACACAAACTGGTACAAGTATCAGGCAGCAAAATCAGAAAGAGAAGTCTTTTTGAACCAACAAATGCTGCAAAGAGATATAAATAACAAGGTCAAATTTAGTAAATTCACTTCTAATACAGCTAAATTGCTAGCAAAAATAGTAACAAGTAGGAAAAAAAGCAATTTTATTGGGGCTATTAAGGTTAATGATACAAGATATACCTCACCCAAGGAGATAGTGGGACAGTTTCAGTCTTTTTATAAGTCACTATACTCTGCTGGTAATATTGACCCGGAGATAAGAGATAATTTTTGGAAAAAGATTAATATACCTAAGATAGAAAAAAGTCAATTGGATCTTTTAAATAAAGATATAACAATAGAAGAAATTGTGCAAACTATTAAAACTGCACCCTGTGGTAAAGCTCCAGGACCGGATTCAATTCCAGTTAAATTCTATAAGATTTTACAGGTTGACATCAGCACTATACTGGTAAGCCTATATAACAACTATTTCATCAAGAATATACAGCCCTCAAAGTATTATACGGAAGCTAATATTTCCTTAATTTATAAAAAAGACAAAGATATAGAAACAATGGATGCATACCGTCCTATCTCTCTACTCAATGTCGATTACAAAATAATTGCCAGTATTTTAGCAGACAGATTGAAAGGAGTTCTAGGGCATATAATACATACAGATCAGACAGGGTTCATGCCCGGAAGAACTATACAAAAGAATATTAGGACAGCAATGTTCCTTATCGAGCAGATGCTTTTCAATCAGAAAGATGAGAGGTTCAAACAAGTTGATTATGCCTTATTGACGGTCGACGCCGAAAAGGCGTTCGACTCTATCTCTTGGAACCATTTATTTACTGCATTAAATAGATTTGGGATATCGGGAAATTTTGCTAACTATGTACAATTAATCTATCAAAATCCGGTTTCATATATAAAACTAAACGGGCTAACGTCAGATTGTATTAGCCTTCAGAAAGGAACCAGACAGGGATGTCCGTTATCACCGCTCCTGTTTAACATCTCTTTAGAACCTTTGGCGATCCTATGTAGAGAAAGATTAGAAGGGATTATGTTAGGGCAAAGAAAAATCACTATGTCAATGTATGCAGACGATATTTTATTCTATATAAGTAATTCGAGGAGAAATATACAGTGTGTTCTGGAATTAATTAAGGAATTTAGTACTTTCTCAGGGTACAAAATTAATTTGAACAAATCAGAAATCTTATGGATAGTTAAAAAAAGAAATAGCTTACTCCAAAATCCCTTTAAACAGCCATCTTCAAAAATTCGATATCTTGGTATTGTACTATCAAAAAATCCAGCGGATTGGTATAGTTTGAATTTTGACCCAGTATGGCAGAAATGTCTAGGCTATTTAAAAAATTGGGCCAAATTACCATTGTCTCTATCGGCAAAGGTAACTCTCATTAAAATGATGGTTTTCCCCAAAATCCTCTTTTTCATGCAGAATATTCCAATCTTTATTCCGGCAAGAGATATACGAAATTTTAATACACACTGTCAACAATTTTTATGGGGAAAAGGGAAACCAAGGATAGCAATGAAAAATTTGGCACATATGAGAATAGATGGAGGTCTGGCTTTACCGAATTTAAAATTGTACAACTGGGCAGCATTAGCAAAAAATGCGCTAGATTGGCTAACAGGGATAGAATACATTACCAATTACAAAACTGAGGAATTAGCGGTACATCCACTATCTCTTATAGCTCTTTTACATTCCCCCATGACGAAAATATCTGTCAAAAGCAGCTTTTATTACACAATACATAATACTATTTTGGCATGGAAGAAAATCTGTAAGACATTACTCTCTGAATCAAAAATGTCAGAGTATCTGCCTATTAAGGCAAATCCCCAATTCATTAGTGGTATGGAAACACCGGCTTTTAATGATTGGAACAAAAGAGGGTTATCTAGAATTATTCAATTGATAGATACACAATCTAAAATGGTTAAGACGTTCGATTCTTTAGTGAAGGAATTTAATCTTAATAGATCCCATTTTTTTGCATATCTACAAGTACGGCATTTTATTGATGTTAATAAGTTAACAGATTCAAACATGTATATCTCTGGGACCTTAAACTCGATTATCAACATTTATAAAGCAGGGGACTATTCAATTTCATATCTATATAAAAAGTTAATCGCTATAGAAGCCAAGGGAAAAATTTCAGAACTCCATATTAAGTGGAGCAGGGATCTAAGAAATGTAACCTTTGATCGCTTCAAAAGAAGTTTCATCTCAATTCTTGAATATACTCGGGTTATTTCATTTAGAGAATCACATATAAAGTTATTAAATAGAGCCTATCTGACTCCTTGGTGGATGTCTTGGTGGAAGAGACAAGAAATAATGAAATGTCCAAGATGTAGCGCTCTCGAGGCAGACTTAGTTCATATGTTTTATTCATGCCCCAAGATACAACAATATTGGTGTAAAGTGGAGTTCTGGCTAAACAAATTTTTACGAGTTAAAGTCAAATTGAAAGCGGAACAGATTATATTATTGGTGATAGATAAAGAAATTAACAATAAGCACTTAATTAACACAGCTATCTTAGTGGCCAGGCAGTTGATTCTTTATAACTGGAAAGATAAAAATGCCCCGAATTTCACTGCTTTCACTAGTAATATGACATCGCAACTTATAATAGATAGCAAAGATCCTATGCTATATCGTGAAAATCAGTTTAGATTATTTTTTCTAAATGGGAACCAGTCTTAGTCACTTTAGCAGAGAATGTGCAAAGTCAAATTCTATCGCATCTGCAGGACTCTATCTTATTTCAGCAGTTAGTATTATCTGATAGGTACAGTCATTTGAGAAGAAGGGCCAATATCATTATTGATAGTTAATATGGGTTTTGCTGGCGGGGGGTGGGCCATGGTGCGGAGAAGGAGTTTTAGTATTATTATTTTTTTTTTTATTTTTTTTTTATTTTATTATTTTTTTTGTTTGTTTGTTTTGTTTTGTGCTGGTGAAGTTTAATTTATTTAATTTTCGTTGTACCAAGATTCCCCTAGTGGAAGGTACTAAAATCCTATATAATGTTTAGAAAAGAGTATGAGATGGGATATAAAGTTCATATGTACACTATCAGAATTAGCAAGATAGCTAGGATACATTTGAAACTAAGCTATGTAAGGTAGGGGTATCTCCTTATGCCTGTCTCCACAGTTTTCTTTTTTTTTTTTTTTTTTTTTTTTATTTTTTTGTGATAAAAAATGCGTTTGAAATCATTATTGATATACAGCCCTGCGAGGCGGTGATATTTTTGTGCATTCATGATTTATTTATGACATAAGATTATTATTTTGTTGGAGACAATGTTGTTCTTTTTCTCTTTTTATAAATAAAAAATTATGCTTTAAAAAAAAAAAAGATTACACTAGCAAAATGATTTACAAGTTTTTTTAAATTTAAAATAATGTTAAGCAGATATGAGTCGTGGCTGCTAGGGCAGCAATTAACCACAGTATGCTGTGTAAGTCAGAAACACACAGGCCTGATAGAAAATGAAATTAGATTACACTAGCAAAATGATTTACAACTTTTTTTTTAAATTTAAAATAATGTTAAGCAGATATAAGTTGTGGCTGCTAGGGCAGCAATAAACCACAGTATGCTGTGTAAGCCAGAAACACACAGGCCTGATAGAAAATGAAATTAGATTACACTAGCAAAATGATTTAAAAGTTTTTTTTTATTTAAAATAATGTTAAGCAGATATGAGTCGTTGCTTCTAGGGCAGCAATTAACCACAGTATGCTTTGTAAGCCAGAAACACACAGGCCTGATAGAAAATGAAATTAGATTACACTAGCAAAATGATTTACAAGTTTTTTTAAATTTAAAATAATGTTAAGCAGATATGAGTCGTGGCTGCTAGGGCAGCAATTAACCACAGTATGCTGTGTAAGCCAGAAACACACAGGCCTGATAGAAAATGAAATTAGATTACACTAGCAAAATGATTTAAAAGTTTTTTTTTTTTATTTAAAATAATGTTAAGCAGATATGAGTCGTTGCTGCTAGGGCAGCAATTAACCACAGTATGCTTTGTAAGCCAGAAACACACAGGCCTGATAGAAAATGAAATTAGATTACACTAGCAAAATGATTTCAAAGTTTGTTTTTTAAAATTTAAAATAATGTTAAGCAGATATGAGTCGTGGCTGGCTGCTGCTAGGACAGCAATTAACCACAGTATTCTGTGTAAGCCAGAAAAACACAGGCCTGATAGAAAATGAAATTAGATTACACTAGCAAAATTATTTAAATGTTTTTTTTTTATTTAAAATAATGTTAAGCAGATATGAGTCGTGGCTGCTAGTTAGGGCAGCAATTAACCACAGTATGCTGTGTAAGTCAGAAACACACAGGCCTAATAGAAAATGAAATTAGATTACAATAGCAATATTATTTAATTTTTTTTTTAATTTAAAATAATGTTAAGCAGATATGAATCGTGGCTGCTAGGGCAGCAATTAACCACAGTATGCTGTGTAAGTCAGAAACACACAGGCCTGATAGAAAATGAAATTAGATTACACTAGCAAAATGATTTACAACTTTTTTTTAAAATTTAAAATAATGTTAAGCAGATATAAGTCGTGGCTGCTAGGGCAGCAATTAACCACAGTATGCTGTGTAAGCCAGAAAAACACAGGCCTGATAGAAAATGAAATTAGATTACACTAGCAAAATGATTTCAAAGTTTTTTTTTTAAATTTAAAATAATGTTAAGCAGATATGAGTGGTGGCTGGCTGCTGCTAGGACAGCAATTAACCACAGTATGCTGTGTAAGCCAGAAACAAACAGGCCTGATAGAAAATGAAATTAGGTTACACTAGCAAAATGATTTACAAGTTTTTTTAAATTTAAAATAATGTTAAGCAGATATGAGTCATGGCTGCTAGGGCAGCAATTAACCACAGTATGCTGTGTAAGCCAGAAACACACAGGCCTGATAGAAAATGAAATTAGATTACACTAGCAAAATGATTTAAAAGTTTTTTTTTTAATTTAAAATAATGTTAAGCAGATATGAGTCGTGGCTGCTAGGGCAGCAATTAACCACAGTATGCTGTGTAAGCCAGAAACACACAGTCCTGATAGAAAATGAAAAAAGATTACACTAGCAAAATGATTTAAAAGTTTTTTTTTAATTTAAAATAATGTTAAGCAGATATGAGTCATGGCTGCTAGGGCAGCAATTAACCACAGTATGCTTTGTAAACCAGAAACACACAGGCCTGATAGAAAATGAAATTAGATTACACTAGCAAAATGATTTCAAAGTTTTTTTTTTTTTAATTTAAAATAATGTTAAGCAGATATGAGTCGTGGCTGGCTGCTGCTAGGACAGCAATTAACCACAGTATGCTGTGTAAGCCAGAAACACACAGGCCTGATAGAAAATGAATTCAGATTACACTAGCAAAATGATTTAAATGTTTTTTTTTTTTATTTAAAATAATGTTAAGCAGATATGAGTCGTGGCTGCTAGGTAGGGCAGCAATTAACCACAGTATGCTGTGTAAGTCAGAAACACACAGGCCTGATAGAAAATGAAATTAGATTACACTAGCAAAATTATTTAATTTTTTTATTTATTTAAAATAATGTTAAGCAGATATGAGTGGTGGCTGCTAGGGCAGCAATTAACCACAGTATGCTTTGTAAGCCAGAAACACACAGGCCTGATAGAAAATGAAATTAGATTACTTTAGCAAAATGATTTCAAAGATTTTTTAAAAAATTTTTTTAAATAATGTTAAGCAGATATGAGTGGTGGCTGCTAGGTAGGGCATCAATTAACCACAGTATGCTGTGTAAGTCAGAAACACACAGGCCTAAATTTAAAATAATGTTAAGCAGATATGAGTTGTGGCTGGCTGCTGCTAGGACAGCAATTAACTACAGTATGCTGTGTAAGTCAGAAACACACAGGTCTGATAGAAAATGAAATTAGATTACACTAGCAAAATGATTTAAAAGTTTTTTTTAATTTTTTTTTTAAATAATGTTAAGCAGATATGAGTGGTGGCTGCTAGGTAGGGCAGCAATTAACCACAGTATGCTGTGTAAGTCAGAAACACACAGGCCTGATAGAAAATGAAATTAGATTACACTAGCAAAATGATTTAATCGTTTTTTTTTTAATTTAAAATAATGTTAAGCCGATATGAGTGGTGACTGCTAGGTAGGGCAGCAATTAACCACATTATGCTGTGTAAGTCAGAAACACATAGGCCTGATAGAAAATGAAATTAGATTACACTAGCAAAATGATTTACAACTTTTTTTTTAAAATTTAAAATAATGTTAAGCAGATATGAGTCGTGGCTGCTTCGTGGCTGCTAGGGCAGCAAATAACCACAGTATGCTGTGTAAGCCAGAAACACACAGGTCTGATAGAAAATGAAATTAGATTACACTAGCAAAATTATTTAAATGTTTTTTTTTTAAAAAAATTTAAAATAATGTTAAGCAGATATGAGTGGTGGCTGGCTGCTGCTAGGACAGCAATTAACCACAGTATGCTGTGTAAGCCAGAAACACACAGGACTGATAGAAAATGAAATTAGATTACACTAGCAAAATGATTTAAATGTTTTTTTTTTAATTTAAAATAATGTTAAGCAGATATGAGTCGTGGCTGCTAGGTAGGGCAGCAATTAACCACAGTATGCTGTGTAAGTCAGAAACACACAGGCCTGATAGAAAATGAAATTAGATTACACTAGAAAAATTATTAAAAAAATTTTTTTATTTAAAATAATGTTAAGCGGATATGAGTCGTAGCTGCTAGGGCAGCAATTAACCACAGTATGCTTTGTAAGCCAGAAACACACAGGCCTGATAGAAAATGAAATTAGATTACTTTAGCAAAATGATTTCAAAGGTTTTTTTTTAAATTTAAAATAATGTTAAGAAGATATGAGTCGTGGCTGGCTGCTGCTAGGACAGCAATTAACCACAGTATGCTGTGTAAGTCAGAAACACACAGGCCTGATAGAAAATGAAATTAGATTACACTAGCAAAATGATTTAAATGTTTTTTTTAAAAAAATGTAAAATAATGTTAATCAGATATGAGTGGTGGCTGCTAGGTAGGGCAGCAATTAACCACAGTATGCTGTGTAAGTCAGAAACACACAGGCCTGATATAAAATGAAATTAGATTACACTAGCAAAATGATTTAAAAGTTTTTTTTTTTATTTAAAATAATGTTAAGCAGATATGAGTGGTGGCTGCTAGGTAGGGCAGCAATTAACCACAGTATGCTGTGTAAGTCAGAAACACACAGGCCTGATAGAAAATGAAATTAGATTACACTAGCAAAATGATTTAAATGTTTTTTTTTTAATTTAAAATAATGTTAAGCAGATATGTGTCGTGGCTGCTAGGTAGGGCAGCAATTAACCACATTATGCTGTGTAAGTCAGAAACACATAGGCCTGATAGAAAATGAAATTAGATTACACTAGCAAAATTATTTACAACTTTTTTTTTTAAATTTAAAATAATGTTAAGCAGATATGAGTCGTGGCTGCTTCGTGGCTGCTAGGGCAGCAAATAACCACAGTATGCTTTGTAAGCCAGAAACACACAGGTCTGATAGAAAATGAAATTAGATTACACTAGCAAAATGATTTAAATGTTTTTTTTTTTTTTTTTAAATGTAAAATAATGTTAAGCAGATATGAGTGGTGGCTGGCTGCTGCTAGGACAGCAATTAACCACAGTATGCTATGTAAGCCAGAAACACATAGGACTGATAGAAAATGAAATTAGATTACACTAGCAAAATGATTTCAAACTTTTTTTTTAAATTTAAAATAATGTTAAGTAGATATGAGTCGTGGCTGCTAGGGCAGCAATTAACCACAGTATGCTATGTAAGCCAGAAACACACAGGCCTGATAGAAAATGAAATTAGATTACACTAGCAAAATGATTTACAACTTTTTTTTTTAAATTTAAAATAATGTTAAGCAGATATAAGTTGTGGCTGCTAGGGCAGCAATTAACCCCAGTATGCTGTGTAAGCCAGAAACACACAGGCCTGATAGAAAATGAAATTAGATTACACTAGCAAAATGATTTACAACGTTTTTTTTTTTTAAATTTAAAATAATGTTAAGCAGATATGAGTGGTGGCTGCTAGGTAGGGCAGCAATTAACCACAGTATGCTGCGTAAGTCAGAAACACACAGGCCTGATAGAAAATGAAATTAGATTACACTAGCAAAATGATTTAAAAGTTTTTTTTTAAATTTAAAATAATGTTAAGCAGATATGAGTCGTGGCTGGCTGCTGCTAGGACAGCAATTAACCACAGTATGCTGTGTAAGCCAGAAACACACAGGCCTGATAGAAAATGAAATCAGATTACACTAGCAAAATGATTTAAATGTTTTTTTTTTATTTAAAATAATGTTAAGCAGATATGAGTCGTGGCTGCTAGGTAGGGCAGCAATTACCAAAGTATGCTGTGTAAGTCAGAAACACACAGGCCAGATAGAAAATGAAATTAGATTACACTAGCAAAATTATTAAAAAATATTTTTTATTTAAAATAATGTTAAGCAGATATGAGTCGTGGCTGCTAGGGCAGCAATTAACCACAGTATGCTTTGTAAGCCAGAAACACACAGGCCTGATAGAAAATGAAATTAGATTACTTTAGCAAAATGATTTCAAAGTTTTTTTTTTAAATTTAAAATAATGTTAAGCAGATATGAGTAGTGGCTGGCTGCTGCTAGGACAGCAATTAACCACAGTATGCTGTGTAAGTCATAAACACACAGGCCTGATATAAAATGAAATTAGATTACACTAGCAAAATGATTTAAAAGTTTTTTTTAAAAAATTTAAAATAATGTTAAGCAGATATGAGTGGTGGCTGCTAGGTAGTGCAGCAATTAACCACAGTATGCTGTGTAAGTCAGAAACACACAGGCCTGATAGAAAATGAAATTAGATCACACTAGCAAAATGATTTAAATGTTTTTTTTTTATTTAAAATAATGTTAAGCAGATATGAGTCGTGGCTGCTAGGTAGGGCAGCAATTAACCACAGTATGCTGTGTAAGTCAGAAACACACAGGCCTGATAGAAAATGAAATTAGATTACACTACCAAAATTATTATTTTTTTTTTAAGCAGATATGAGTGGTGGCTGCTAGGTAGGGCAGCAATTAACCACATTATGCTGTGTAAGTCAGAAACACATAGGCCTGATAGAAAATGAAATTAGATTACACTAGCAAAATTATTTACAACTTTTTTTTAAAATTTAAAATAATGTTAAGCAGATATGAGTCGTGGCTGCTAGGGCACCAAATAACCACAGTATGCTGTGTAAGCCAGAAACACACAGGTCTGATAGAAAATGAAATTAGATTACACTAGCAAAATGATTTCAAACTTTTTTTTTAAATTTAAAATAATGTTAAGTAGATATGAGTCGTGGCTGCTAGGGCAGCAATTAACCACAGTATGCTATGTAAGCCAGAAACACACAGGCCTGATAGAAAATGAAATTAGATTACACTAGCAAAATGATTTACAACTTTTTTTTTTAAATTTAAAATAATGTTAAGCAGATATGAGTGGTGGCTGGCTGCTGCTAGGACAGCAATTAACCACAGTATGCTGTGTAAGCCAGAGACACACAGGCCTTATAGAAAATGAAATTAGATTACACTAGCAAAATGATTTACAACTTTTTTTTTTAAATTTAAAATAATGTTAAGCAGATATAAGTTGTGGCTGCTATGGCAGCAATTAACCCCAGTATGCTGTGTAAGCCAGAAACACACAGGCCTGATAGAAAATGAAATTAGATTACACTAGCAAAATGATTTAAACGTTTTTTTTTTTAATTTAAAATAATGTTAAGCAGATATGAGTGGTGGCTGCTAGGTAGGGCAGCAATTAACCACAGTATGCTGCGTAAGTCAGAAACACACAGGCCTGATATAAAATGAAATTAGATTACACTAGCAAAATGATTTAAAAGTTTTTTTTTTAAATTTAAAATAATGTTAAGCAGATATGAGTCGTGGCTGGCTGCTGCTAGGACAGCAATTAACCACAGTATGCTGTGTAAGCCAGAAACACACAGGCCTGATAGAAAATGAAATCAGATTACACTAGCAAAATGATTTAATTGTTTTTTTTTTATTTAAAATAATGTTAAGCAGATTTGAGTCGTGGCTGCTAGGTAGGGCAGCAATTACCAAAGTATGCTGTGTAAGTCAGAAACACACAGGCCAGATAGAAAATGAAATTAGATTACACTAGCAAAATTATTAAAAAATATTTTTTATTTAAAATAATGTTAAGCAGATATGAGTCGTGGCTGCTAGGGCAGCAATTAACCACAGTATGCTTTGTAAGCCAGAAACACACAGGCCTGATAGAAAATGAAATTAGATTACTTTAGCAAAATGATTTCAAAGTTTTTTTTTTAAATTTAAAATAATGTTAAGCAGATATGAGTAGTGGCTGGCTGCTGCTAGGACAGCAATTAACCACAGTATGCTGTGTAAGTCATAAACACACAGGCCTGATATAAAATGAAATTAGATTACACTAGCAAAATGATTTAAAAGTTTTTTTTAAAAAATTTAAAATAATGTTAAGCAGATATGAGTGGTGGCTGCTAGGTAGTGCAGCAATTAACCACAGTATGCTGTGTAAGTCAGAAACACACAGGCCTGATAGAAAATGAAATTAGATCACACTAGCAAAATGATTTAAATGTTTTTTTTTATTTAAAATAATGTTAAGCAGATATGAGTCGTGGCTGCTAGGTAGGGCAGCAATTAACCACAGTATGCTGTGTAAGTCAGAAACACACAGGCCTGATAGAAAATGAAATTAGATTACACTACCAAAATTATTATTTTTTTTTTAAGCAGATATGAGTGGTGGCTGCTAGGTAGGGCAGCAATTAACCACATTATGCTGTGTAAGTCAGAAACACATAGGCCTGATAGAAAATGAAATTAGATTACACTAGCAAAATTATTTACAACTTTTTTTTAAAATTTAAAATAATGTTAAGCAGATATGAGTCGTGGCTGCTAGGGCACCAAATAACCACAGTATGCTGTGTAAGCCAGAAACACACAGGTCTGATAGAAAATGAAATTAGATTACACTAGCAAAATGATTTCAAACTTTTTTTTTAAATTTAAAATAATGTTAAGTAGATATGAGTCGTGGCTGCTAGGGCAGCAATTAACCACAGTATGCTATGTAAGCCAGAAACACACAGGCCTGATAGAAAATGAAATTAGATTACACTAGCAAAATGATTTACAACTTTTTTTTTTAAATTTAAAATAATGTTAAGCAGATATGAGTGGTGGCTGGCTGCTGCTAGGACAGCAATTAACCACAGTATGCTGTGTAAGCCAGAGAAACACAGGCCTTATAGAAAATGAAATTAGATTACACTAGCAAAATGATTTACAACTTTTTTTTTAAAATTTAAAATAATGTTAAGCAGATATAAGTTGTGGCTGCTATGGCAGCAATTAACCCCAGTATGCTGTGTAAGCCAGAAACACACAGGCCTGATAGAAAATGAAATTAGATTACACTAGCAAAATGATTTAAACGTTTTTTTTTTAATTTAAAATAATGTTATGCAGATATGAGTGGTGGCTGCTAGGTAGGGCAGCAATTAACCACAGTATGCTGTGTAAGTCAGAAACACACAGGCCTGATATAAAATGAAATCAGATTACACTAGCAAAATTATTAAAAAATATTTTTTATTTAAAATAATGTTAAGCAGATATGAGTCGTGGCTGCTAGGTAGGGCAGCAATTACCAAAGTATGCTGTGTAAGTCAGAAACACACAGGCCAGATAGAAAATGAAATTAGATTACACTAGCAAAATTATTAAAAAATATTTTTTATTTAAAATAATGTTAAGCAGATATGAGTCGTGGTTGCTAGGGCAGCAATTAACCACAGTATGCTTTGTAAGCCAGAAACACACAGGCCTGATAGAAAATGAAATTAGATTACTTTAGCAAAATGATTTCAAAGTTTTTTTTTTTTAATTTAAAATAATGTTAAGCAGATATGAGTAGTGGCTGGCTGCTGCTAGGACAGCAATTAACCACAGTATGCTGTGTAAGTCAGAAACACACAGGCCTGATATAAAATGAAATTAGATTACACTAGCAAAATTGTTTAAAATTTTTTTTAAAATTTTTTAAAATAATGTTAAGCAGATATGAGTGGTGGCTGCTAGGTAGTGCAGCAATTAACCACAGTATGCTGTGTAAGTCAGAAACACACAGGCCTGATAGAAAATGAAATTAGATTACACTAGCAAAATGATTTACAACTTTTTTTTTTAAATTTAAAATAATGTTAAGCAGATATGAGTCGTGGCTGCTAGGGCAAATAACCACAGTATGCTGTGTAAGCCAGAAACACACAGGTCTGATAGAAAATGAAATTAGATTACACTAGCAAAATGATTTAAATGTTTTTTTTGAAAAATTTAAAATAATGTTAAGCAGATATAAGTGGTGGCTAGCTGCTGCTAGGACAGCAATTAACCACAGTATGCTGTGTAAGCCAGAAACACACAGGCCTGATAGAAAATGAAATTAGATTACACTAGCAAAATGATTTAAACGTTTTTTTTTTTGTGTTTTTTTTTAAATAATGTTAAGCAGATATGAGTGGTGGCTGCTAGGTAGGGCAGCAATTAATCACAGTATGCTGTGTAAGTCAGAAACACACAGGCCTGATAGAAAATGAAATTAGATTACACTAGCAAAATGATTTAAAAGTTTTTTTTTAAATTTAAAATAATGTTAAGCAGATATGAGTGGTGGCTGCTAGGTAGGGCAGCAATTAACCACAGTATGCTGTGTAACTCAGAAACACACAGGCCTGATAGAAAATGAAATTAGATTACACTAGCAAAATGATTTACAACTTTTTTTTTTAAATTTAAAATAATGTTAAGCAGATATGAGTGGTGGCTGGCTGCTGCTAGGACAGCAATTAACCACAGTATGCTGTGTAAGTCAGAAACACACAGGCCTGATATAAAATGAAATTAGATTACACTAGCAAAATGATTTAAAAGTTTTTTTAAAAAAATTTAAAATAATGTTAAGCAGATATGAGTGGTGGCTGCTAGGTAGTGCAGCAATTAACCACAGTATGCTGTGTAAGTCAGAAACACACAGGCCTGATAGAAAATGAAATTAGATTACACTAGCAAAATGATTTAAAAGTTTTTTTTTTAATTTAAAATAATGTTAAGCAGATATGAGTCGTGGCTGCTAGGGCAAATAACCACAGTATGCTGTGTAAGCCAGAAACACACAGGTCTGATAGAAAATGAAATTAGATTACACTAGCAAAATGATTTAAATGTTTTATTTTGAAAAATTAAAAATAATGTTAAGCAGATATAAGTGGTGGCTGGCTGCTGCTAGGACAGCAATTAACCACAGTATGCTGTGTAAGCCAGAAACACACAGGCCTGATAGAAAATGAAATTAGATTACACTAGCAAAATGATTTAAACATTTTTATTTTTTTTAAATAATGTTAAGCAGATATGAGTGGTGGCTGCTAGGTAGGGCAGCAATTAATCACAGTATGCTGTGTAAGTCAGAAACACACAGGCCTGATAGAAAATGAAATTAGATTACACTAGCAAAATGATTTAAAAGTTTTTTTTTAAAATTTAAAATAATGTTAAGCAGATATGAGTGGTGGCTGCTAGGTAGGGCAGCAATTAACCACAGTATGCTGTGTAAGTCAGAAACACACAGGCCTGATAGAAAATGAAATTAGATTACACTAGCAAAATGATTTAAAAGTTTTTTTTTTAATTTAAAATAATGTTAAGCAGATATGAGTGGTGGCTGGCTGCTGCTAGAACAGCAATTAACCACAGTATGCTGTGTAAGCCAGAAACACACAGGCCTGATAGAAAATGAAATTAGATTAAACTAGCAAAATGATTTACAACTTTTTTTTTTAAATTTAAAATAATATTAAGCAGATATGAGTGTTGGCTGCTAGGACAGCAATTAACCACAGTATGCTGTGTAAGTCAGAAACACACAGGCCTGATAGAAAATGAAATTAGATTACACTAGCAAAATGATTTAAAAGTTTTTTTTTTAATTTAAAATAATGTTAAGCAGATATGAGTGGTGGCTGGCTGCTGCTAGAACAGCAATTAACCACAGTATGCTGTGTAAGCCAGAAACACACAGGCCTGATAGAAAATGAAATTAGATTAAACTAGCAAAATGATTTACAACTTTTTTTTTTAAATTTAAAATAATATTAAGCAGATATGAGTGGTGGCTGCTAGGTAGGGCAGCAATTAACCACAGTATGCTGGGTAAGTCAGAAACACACAGGCCTGATAGAAAATGAAATTAGATTACACTAGCAAAATGATTTCAAAGTTTTGTTGGTTAAATTTACACTAATGTTAAGCAGATATCAGTGGTGGCACTAATCACAGTATATGTTATGAGCCTCACACACAGGCTGAAAGCCAGGCAAATGCAAATAAAAATACAAAGAAAAAAAAAAACGACTGAAGTTATAGCCCTAAAAAGGGCTTTTTGGGGTGCTGTCCTTACAGCAGAGATTAGATGAGTCCTTCAGGACTGTAGTGGACACTAAATACACTAGCCTAGCTATCTATTTACCTATTATGTCAGCAGCAGCAACACTAAAGCTCCTCTCACTAAGAAAGCAAGATCGTAATGAGTCTAAAATGGCTGCTGCCAAGGAGCTGGGAGGATCTGTGAGGGAGTGTCTGTTGCTGATTGGCTAAAATGTGTCAGAAGGCTGTGACATACAGGGTCAAAGTTTCCTCTATGATGACACATAGGGGGCAGATCGAACATCGCATATGTTCGCCCGCAGCGGTGAACGCAAACAAGCTATGTTCGCAGTGAACTGTTCTCCGGCGAACAGTTTGCAACATCACTAGTTATTATGAGTGTAACTGTACTGTGTAATGTATATTTATTAGATTGTGTTATTATGAGTGTAACTGTACTGTGTAATGCTTATTTATTAGATAGTGTTATTATATGTGTAACTGTACTGTGTAATATATATTTATTAGATAGTGGTATTATGTGTGTAACTGTACTGTGCAATGTATATTTATTAGATGGTGTTATTATGTGTGTAACTGTACTTTGTAATGTATATTTATTAGATGTTGTTATTATGTGTGTAACTGTACTGTTTAATGTATATTTATTAGATGATGTTATTATGAGTGTAACTGTACTGTGTAATGTATATTTATTAGATGGTGTTATTATGAGTGTAACTGTACTGTGTAATGTATATTTATTAGATGGTGTTATTATGAGTGTAACTGTACTGTGTAATGTATATTTATTAGATAGTGTTATTATGTGTGTAACTGTACTGTGTAATGTATATTTATTAGATAGTGTTATTATGTGTGTAACTGTACTGTGTAATTTATATTTATTAGATGGTGTTATTATGAGTGCAACGGTACTGTGTAATGTAAATTTATTAGATAGTGTTATTTTGTGTGTAACTGTACTGTGTAATGTATATTTATTAGATAGTGTTATTATGTGTGTAACTATACTGTGTAATGTATATTTATTAGATGGTGTTATTATGTTTGTAACTGTACTGTGTAATGTATTGTTATTAGATGATGTTAATATGAGTGTAACTGTACTGTGTAATATAGTTTTATTAGAAGGTGTTATTATCTGTGTAACTGTACTGTGTAATGTATATTTATTAGATAATGTTATTATGTCTGAAATGTACTGTGTAATGAATATTTATTAGATAGTGTTATTTTGTGTGTAACTGTACTGTGCAATGTATATTTATTAGATGGTTTTATTATGTGTGTAACTGTACTTTGTAATGTATTGTTATTAGATGGTGTTATTATGAGTGTAACTGTACTGTGTAATGTATTTTTATTAGATGGTGTTATTATGTGTGTAACTGTACTGTGTAATGTATATTTATTAGATAGTGTTATTATGTGTGTAACTGTACTGTGTAATTATATTTATCAGATGGTGTTATTATGTGTGTAACTGTATTGTGTAATGTATATTTATTAGATAGTGTTATTATGAGTGTAACTGTACTGTGTAATGTATATTTATTAGACAGCGTTATTATGAGTGTAAATGTACTGTTTAATGTATATTTATTAGATGGTGTTATTATGAGACTAAGGCCTCTAGTTATCAACGTGTCTACTTACCTGCCATCGCCGGCCCCAATACGCCCGCCTAAGCTTGCCTCACATCGCCGCCGCGGACCTGAATACGCTCGCCAAAGTTATTAATAAAGCTGTCAAAAAGCTGAGCACCAAGTACGGGGCGATGAGCAGCGGACTGTGATAGTTATCACACATCCGATCTCGCTGCTCATCGGCTTTTCCCCAGCTTTATTGATAAGCTGTCACTAAGCACCAACACTAAACTACACTGTTCTACCCCCTATACCGGCGCCTCCGGAGCCCCCCGCAACTAAATAAAGTTTTTAAACCCTAAACCGCCGATCCTAGACCCCGCCGCAACTATAATAAATGTATTAACCCCTAAACCGCCGCTCCCGGAGCCCACAACCACACTAATAAACTGATTAACCCCTAAACTGCCGCTCCCAGACCCCGCTGCTACCTACATAATACCTATTAACCTCTATCCTGCCCCCCCATACCGCCGCCACCTATAATAAATTTATTAACCCCTATCCTGCCGATCCCATACCCCGCCGCAACTAAATAAATTGTTTAACCCCTAAACCGCCAATCCCGGACCCCGTCGCAACCTATATTAAACTTATTAACCCCTAATCTGCCCCCCCCCTACACCGTCAACACCTATAATAAATTTATTAACCCCTATCCTGCCTCCCCTATACCGCCTAAACCTATAATAAAATTATTAACCCCTAAACCTAAGTCTAACCCCAACACCCCCCTAACTTAAATATTTATTAAATAAATCTAAATAAATATTACTTTTATTAACTAAATTAATCCTATTTAAAACTAAATACTTACCTTTAAAATAAACCCTAATATAGCTACAATATAACTAATAATTATATTGTAGCTATTTTAGGATTTATTTTTATTATACAGGCAAATTTCATTTTTTTTTTAACTAGGCACAATAGCTATTAAATAGTTATTAACTAATTAATAGCTACCTAGTTAAAATAAAGAAAATTTACCTGTAAAATAAAAACTAACCTAAGTTACAATTACACCTAACACTATACAATCTTTAAATAAATTATTCCTATTTAAAACTAAATACTTACCTGTAAAATAAACCCTGATAGCTACAATGTAATTAATAATTACATTGTAGCTATTTTAGGATTTATATTTATTTTACAGGTAACTTTGTATTTATTTTAACTAGGTACAATAGCTATTAAATAGTTATTAACTATTTAATAACTACCTAGCTAAAAGAAATACAAAATTACCTGTAAAATAAATCATAACCTAAGTTACAATTAAACCTAACACTGCACTATCATTAAATAAATTAAATTAATTATCTACAAATATCTACAATTAAATACAATTAAATAAACAAACTAAAGTACAAAAAAATAAAAAAAAAATAAGTTACAAAAAATAAAAAAATATTACAAGATTGTTAAGCTAATTACACCTAATCTAAGCCCCCTAATAAAATAACAAAGCCCCCCAAAATAAAAAAAATGCCCTACCATATTCTAAATTACGAAAGTTAAAAGCTCTATTACCTTACCAGCCCTTAAAAGGGCCTTTTGCGGGGCATGCCCCAAAGAAATCAGCTCTTTTGCCTGTAAAAAAAAAACACAATACCACCCCCCAACATTACAACCCACCACTCTAACCCAAACCCCCTTAAATAAACCTAACACTACCCCCCTGAAGATCATCCTACCTTTAACCGTCTTCAACCACCAATGGAAAAAAAGCGGACATCCACAGCAGTCAAAGTCTTCATCCAACAGGCGCTGAAGAGGTCTTCCATCCGATAGAAGTCTTCATCCAGGCGGCGTCTTCATCCATCTGGAGCGGAGCGGAGCCATCTTCAAAGCAGCCAATGGCGTCCCTCGAATTCCGATTGGCTGATAGGATTCTATCAGCCAATCGGAATTAAGGTAGGAAAAATCTGATTGGCTGATCCAATCAGCCAATCAGATTCAAGTTCAATCCGATTGGCTGATCCAATCAGCCAATCAGATTGAGCTCACATTATATTGGCTGTTCCGATCAGCCAATAGAATGCAAGCTCAATCTGAATGGCTGATTGGATCAGCCAATCAGATTTTTCCTACCTTAATTCCAATTGGCTGATAGAATCCTATCACCCAATCGGAATTCGAGGAACGCCATCTTGGATGACGTCACTTAAAGGAATATTAATTCGGCGAGTAGGCGTCGGTGGATGAAGATGGCTCAGCGTCGGCTGCTTTGAAGATGGCTCCGCTCCGGATGGATGGATGAAGACTGAAGACGCCGCATGGATGAAGACTTCTATCGGATGGAAGACCTCTTCAGCGCCCCTTGGATGAAGACTTCGACCCCTGCGGATGTCCTTTTCTGTTCCATCGGTGGTCGGCTGGCTGAAGACGGCTAAAGGTAGGATGATCTTCAGGGGGTTAGTGTTAGGTTTATTTAAGGGGGGTTTGGGTTAGAGTAGGGGTATGTGGGTGGTGGGTTGTAATGTTGGGGGTGGTATTGTATTTTTTTGTGGTGTTATGTGTGTAACTGTACTGTGTAATGTATATTTATTAGATGATGTTATTATTTGTGTAACTGTACTGTGTAATGTATATTTATTAGATGGTGTTATGTTTGTAACTGTACTGTGTAATGTATATTTATTATATTATGTTATTATGGGTGTAACTGTACTGTGTAATGCAGTGCTTTCCAAACTGTGTGTCGCGACACATTAGTGTGTCGCCGGCAGTGTGTAGGTGTGTCCTTGCTTCAGCACAATTTTTTTTTAATTTAATTTTTGTTTTTACATTTTTTGGGGGTTTCTGACATCCTGCCTGCCTTCTACGCATACCACATGGTTGACACGTGATTGATACCTAGTGGGTCACAGATCATCTTAACCTATTGATGCAGCTCAGTGAGAACTGAAACTATTCCCGTTGGCAGAATTGCCGGCACATTGGCTCCTGACTGTACATGTAGTCTAGTCTCCTCAATCTGCTTGTGACTGCATGTGTAGTCAGTGAGTGGGATAGCAGTATGTTTGCAGCATGGTCAGTAGTCACTCGGACTCACAGAGCTCTGAGGGCGGCAGCTTAAACGCTGAGCTGAAGTCAAAGTGTTTGGTTTTTTTTTGCAGTTAGCTCCCCGAAGTGCATTGCTGCTCCTGCTCTTGATATATGGATAGGAAGTGGAAACTTAAAAATGCAAGTTAGTTAAACTCCTGTTTGCTAGTACAACTGAATTACTGTGTCGCGAAATGATATAGGTCTAAAAAGTGTGTCACCAACATGAAAAGTTTGGAAAGCTCTGGTGTAATGTATATTTATTAGATGGTGTTATTATGTTTGTAACTGTACTGTGTAATGTATATTTATTAGATGATGTTATTATGTGTGTAACTGTACTGTGTAATGTATATTTATTAGATAGTGTTATTATGTGTGTAACTGTACTGTGTAATGTATATTTATTAGATAGTGTTATTATGTGTGTAACTACTATGTAATGTATATTTATTAGATAGTGTTATTATGTGTGTGTAACTGTACTGTGTAATGTATATTTATTAGATGGTGTTATTATGTGTGTAACTGTACTGTGTAATGTATATTTATTAGATGGCATTATTATGTGTGTAACTGTACTGTGTAATATATATTTATTAGATAGTGTTATTATGTGTGTGTAACTGTACTGTGTAATGTATATTTATTAGATGGTGTTATTATGTGTGTAACTGTACTGTGTAATGTATATTTATTAGATGATGTTATTATGTGTGTAACTGTACTGTGTAATGTATATTTATTAGATGGTGTTATTATGGGTGTAACTGTACTGTCTAATGTATATTTATTAGATGGTGTTATTATGTGTGTAACTGTACTGTGTAATGTATATTTATTAGATAATGTTATTATGTGTGTAACTGTACTGTGTAATGTATATTTATTAGATGGTGTTATTATGTGTGTAACTGTACTGTGTAATGTATATTTATTAGATGGTGTTATTATGTGTGTAACTGTACTGTGTAATGTATATTTATTAGATGGTGTTATTATGTGTGTAACTGTACTGTGTAATGTATATTTATTAGATGGTGTTATTATGTGTGTAACTGTCAGGGCCGCCACTAGAAATGTTGGGGCCCCTGACTTAACCATTGATCAGGCCCCCCCCCCCTCCTTTGACATGCGCAATTTTTGACCAAGTGACTAAAACGTATATGCACTTTATTCTTAAGTGTCTATTTAAACTTGGAAATGTTGTAAAGGTAGTAACATACACTGAAGCACACACACTCACACATAAGGATTCACATATAGACACTCTAGCAGACACACAAATAAACTCAGACACAGACACCCAAACAGACACTTAGCACTTGTTTACATTGACCTGACAAGTAATAAGGTAAACTACAGTTTTGTAAAAAAAGGAGATTTAGAAAACAAAATATGGAGTTCTGGTTATCTTTTTGTAAAGGAAGATGTGAACTAAATGATGACAACAGCATGCAGTGGCTGAAAGGAAGGGCCCTGAACTGCCTAAACTATAATTTAAAGGTTAAATGGTAGATTGGGGACTTCCGGAAAGGTCTCATTAGTCTCAAAGTCTGTAAAAAGATGTGAATAATCAGTAGTAAGGTCAAAATGTCCTAAAAAGGAACAGACAATGGACACACACACACACACACACACACAAACATAAACTTGCACATACACCCAAGGAAACACCAACAGAGACAGCCTCAGAAAACACACAGAGACACCCACAGAAAACACAGAAAGACACACATACACACCCTCACTGAGACATCCACAGAAAACACAGAAAGACATAGACACACCCTCACAGAGACACCCACAGAAAATACACACCCTCACAGAGACATCCACAGAAAACACAGACATACATACATACATACACACATACACACACCCTCACAGAGACATCCACATAAAACACAGACATACACACCCACCCTCACAGAGGCATCTAGAGAAAATACACAAATACAAACACACGCCCACCCTCACAGAGACACCCATAGAAAAAGCTCAAAGACATATTGCACACACCCTCACAGACATCCACAGAAAATGCACAAAGACATACACACCCACCCTCACAGAGATACCAACAGAAAAAAATACATACACACTCATAGAGACACAAACCAAAGCGCAAAGACATAAACACAGACACCCACAGAAGGAAACATTTATGCACCTTGCGTCCCCTAAATCAACAGTGTGTGACATGCATGATAAAAAAATGCAGAAATTAAGAGATCACTTTTTAAAGAATCATATTTGTAAATGTGCAAACAAAAATAATTCTGTGAATTCAAAATTGTACATTAATGATCTGGGTAGATGGCTAGATGAAGAAAAGTACTTTTAAAAGGTTGACATATGTTTGTTTGATATTTTCCCCAACCAAGAGCACCACTTCAAATATAGTGTACAAATGTTCCCATCTGTCAGCTGTACTTGTGGATTTTGAAAAATGCTGTACTCTATATGGTCTTGGTGGAACCATAAGCTGTGGTACTCATACCATTAGATCTGGTTAATTGCAGGATTTAAGCTTGTTGGTATGCATTTCAAAATTAAATCAGCTGTAGAGTAAACTGAACAGTTTTAAGTTAACCTGTCTCATTTCCAACACTGAGCAATCTTAGTATGAGAGTATAACATGTTATGCAGATGTAAAAATCTTAGATAAAATGCCTCCTTGTATCTGGAAAGTCCTTGCATAAAGGGGCAGTAAACTGGAATGTAATATATATAATTTGTGTATTGAGGAGGAAACATTTCTGCATGGTTTTAAATACAGAATCTCTACAGCATTGTCAAATAATCCACTGCTGCTAAAAAAATGTGTTTTTATGGACCCCTGGCCCCACCATACAACTACTACCACACTGAAGTTACAATCTTAAATTGCACAAAGAAATAAAAAAAATTTGCTAAGTAATTCCTACCTCCTCTGCAAATGAAAGTGATCAGCCGTCTGACTCAGGCACACACTCTACAAACAAAGTGCCAAGTCTGTCTCACACTGTGCATAGTGGTTCAGTGCACACTCAGAAATCCTCTCAAATGCTAATACTTTACTCCTTGTAATAACATTTCCCATGCTCAATTAGCACTCTGCTGTAGTACCCACTGGTGGCTGCCAAAAATTAATTTTTTTTTTAAATTTTTTTTTAGTTCTTGCCTCATGGGGCCCCCCTAGCCCATTGGGCCCCTGACAGGAGTCACCCCTGTCACCCCCTGATGGCGGCTCTGGTAACTGTACTGTGTAATGTATATTTATTAGATAGTGTTATTATGTGTGTAACTGTACTGTGTAATGTATATTTATTAGATGGTGTTTTTATGTTTGTAACTGTACTGTGTAATGTATATTTATTAGATAGTGTTATTATGTGTGTAACTGTACTGTGTAATGTATATTTATTAGATAGTGTTATGTGTGTAACTGTACTGTGTAATGTATATTTATTAGATGGTGTTATTATGTGTGTAACTGTACTGTGTAATGTATATTTATTAGATAGTGTTATGTGTGTAACTGTACTGTGTAATGTATATTTATTAGATGGTGTTATTATGTGTGTAACTGTACTGTGTAATGTATATTTATTAGATGGTGTTATTATGTGTGTAACTGTACTGTGTAATGTATATTTATTAGATGGTGTTATTATGTGTGTAACTGTACTGTGTAATGTATATTTATTAGATAGTGTTATGTGTGTAACTGTACTGTGTAATGTATATTTATTAGATGGTGTTATTATGTGTGTAACTATACTGTGTAATGTATATTTATTAGATGGTGTTATTATGTGTGTAACTGTACTGTGTAATGTATATTTATTAGATGATGTTATTATGTGTGTAACTGTACTGTGTAATGTATATTTATTAGATGGTGTTATTATGTGTGTAACTGTACTGTTTAATGTATATTTATTAGATGGTGTTATTATGTGTGTAACTGTAGTGTGTAATATATATTTATTAGATGGTGTTATTATGTGTGTAACTGTACTGTGTAATGTATATTTATTAGATAGTGTTATTATAAGTGTAATGTATATTTATTAGATAGTGTTATTATGTGTGTAACTGTACTGTGTAATGTATATTTATTAGATGGTGTTATTATGTGTGTAACTGTACTGTTTAATGTATATTTATTAGATGGTGATATTATGAGTGTATCGGGCTATTATATTAGGTGTAATTCTTTTTTATTTTTGATAATGTGTTTGTTTTTTTTCCGTAATTTAGTGTTTTTAATTTTTGTAACTTAGCGTTTATTTTTTTTGTAATTTAGTCATTTTTAATAAGGTCGAATAGATTTTAATAATTTGAGTAGGGTTAGGTTTTTTTTAGTGTAATTTAGTTAATTTTATTGTTAGTTTTATTTAAGTGTAGTATAATAGTTAGGGTAGGTTATTTAATAGTTTAAATATAGTTTATTTTAATTCTACAGTAAGTTTAAAATCATTTTTAAGATAGGGATGTGGTAATTTTAATTTAAAGTTAGCGGCTTGTTAGCTTAATTTAGTTTATGGCGATGTGGGGGGCTGGCGGTTTAGGGGTTAATAGGTTTAGTTAGTGGTAGTGATGTGGGAGGACAGAGGTTTAGGTGTTAATACGTTTATTTAGTGGTGGCAGGTCCCAGGAGCAGCGGGATAGGGGTTAATACATTTATTTAGGTGGCGGCGGGTTCCGGGAGCGGCGGGATAGGGGTTAATAACTTTATTTAGGTGGCGGCGGGGTCCGGGAGCGGCGGGATAGGGGTTAATACTTTTATTTAGTTTGCGGCGGGGTCGGGGAGCGGCAGAATAGGGGTTAATAACATTATGTAGGTGGCGGCAATGTCGGGGCGGCAGATTAGGGGTGCTTAGACTCGGGTTTTATGTTAGGGTGTTAGTTGTGAACGTAACTGGTTTTCTGTCATAGAAATCAATGGGTTATCTGGCATCATCGAACATAAGCTTTCGCTGCTTTCAGACTCCCATTGATTCCTATGGCATCTGCGGTCTCCAGGGTGGAGGATTGAAAACCAGGTATGCTGGGCCGGAAAAGCCGGGAGCGTACCTGTTAACTATTTGATAACTTTGAAAAAGTGTCAAAAAGAGCCGAATGTGTATAACATCTGTAATGACGTAAGCATTGATCTGTGTCGGATTGAGACCGGCGGATCGTATGTTACGCCACAGATTTCAACTTTTGCCGGTCTGTAGGCTTTGATAACTAGGTCGGATCAAGCTTGCAACAATTACGCTGCGGAATTCCAGCATATCTGCGGTTGACGGCTTGATATCTCCCTTGGATTTGTGTACCTGACTAAATTAAACATGGATATAGCAGGATGTGGCTGTTTTTCAGTAATAAAAAAGAAAGATATTTTTATCAGGCCTGATGAGAAATTTCACATATCACTCCAATTGACTGGCCATTGGTCTTCTTATCCCAGCTTCAGGTGAAATGATAGGTAGGAAATCCCACATCCAGGAACAATTCTAGGCCCCAGATAAAGCAAATGTAAGCTATACAGTCTATACCAGGCCACAGGCTAAAGCAGGCACAGGATCAGAATAAGCCTAACTCACGGTCAGGTACAAGCCATGGTCAGCAGAAGGAAAGCAGAATATTGCAGTACCAAGAGAATAAACAAAGTCAGGGTCAGCAGAAAGCAGAGCCACCAGGGTAAAATCCGAGAGCAGGTAAAAAAAAAACAAGGCAAAGGGTTACCAGCAAGCAATCCCAATATCAGAATAGTGCACTTAGATAGCACCAAGCAAAAACCTATAGAAGAGCATCAAACGAAAGCATGAAGAGCCTTATAGGGTTAAAGGCAAGGTCTGGAGCACATGAGATAATAGCACATGCTTTAATAGAGAAGATGAATCAAAATGAATAGTACCCAAACAACAACAATAATCAAACTAGCGTACCAAAATATACTAAAAGCAGTACCCAGAAAGGTAACAGCTGGGATAGGCACGGACCAAGGCTGTGGCGGACATTTTCCAAAGTACAGACATTAGTGAATGTTACAGTTGCCTCCAGGCTGGCTGGAAGTTGGACCGTAGAAAAGGATGCTCCTAGCGCTCACCAAAGAATCATCAGCACCATAGTCACTCTAACTGCTGCGTAGCCACCATAAGTAATGCAGACTCTATGAACCACCGCTGCTGGGCTGGTATCTCGCCGTCTGCTCTGCGCCCTGGACCTACGACCAGGCTCCAGTAGGTGAACCTCTTCCTTCTGTAGCAATCCCTGTAGCTAAGGGAGTATGAAAAACATAGCAATCCCTGTAGTGATATAAGCTGTATCCTACAAACATGAGTCAAAGCTTCAAGTTAGAGGGTCAACATAGGTCTGATGTGCTGGAGCACACAGCCTCCTTTTTATTGAGGTTACATGCAAACAGGACACTCTCAGGGGGAGGCATAAAATCCCCCATCACACATTTGATATTAGATAGAGAGACACTCCCTTTGACAGGCCACAACATTTACTTCAGCAGATAACATTACACACAATAAAACAATGCAGTCCACCTTATCAATACTAGTCTGATTAGACAATGGGAAAGTTGATCACTAAACCTAATTAGAGCTAATCCCAGCAGACTTGTATTTAGAATAGGTTTCTTGAAGCTGAACAAAATTTAACTCTTAATGGCACACAATGAAACTGAACCAAGTGGGAGAAAGCCAGGGACAAGTCATTTCACAGGTCTGGGGACATAGTCTTAAAGGGGCATTGTTCACCAAAGTCACAATATGTCCCCAGACGGTTCTTAAAGGGCCATACACACCCAATAAAAGTTAATAGGTTTTCAGGGGCACAATCTTCCAGGGGCCATAGTCATGTGGAAGGAGGCTGGCAAATAGGCTTCTCCAAAATCCAGGGAAGCAGGGCAATTTTCCATTTAAAGGGCCAGTTACAAACAGCAGTTTGTAACATATCTCCCCTTTTGGAGGGAGACTAACCAGGCACCTGACCTTCTGCCGGTCAGTGCCTAAGTTAGTCTCGCAACCCACCCACAAATAATCGTTAGCAGAAAAGTAGCCCCCCCACAATACGTAGTACTGGCCTGTAAGTTCCAGGTTGTAGGATGAAAGTGTAGCATCCTCGGCCTTCCTGGCGCAGCTGGGCAAATAGCTGATGGTACTTGGGGGGCAGAGGCCAGCGGCACTCTGCCCTGGTGCCAGCGCTTCTGCTGGGGTGAGGGGTTTGCAGGCCAGTCCTGTAACAAGGACAAGGTCTGTAGGGCAGAGGCCAGCAGCGCTCTGTCCTGATGCCAGCTCTTCTGCTGGGGGAATTGGGGCATAGTCCTGCCCGGTGGCAAAGGGAACGTGGGGGTCAGTGGGGGTTAACATCTCCACTGTTAACCCTGGGCCCAAGTTAGGAGTTAGCTGGGGAGGGGGAGATTGGCTTACCTCCTCCTCCTGATACTCCGGCGGCCATTGGGAAGGGAGGTCGATGCTCTCCGCTTCCTGTGGAACATGCTGCGGCTGGGGAGAGAGACCGGTTGTCTCCTCTCCCTGGAAGGCACACTCCGGCTGGGGAGGGAGGTCGATGCTCTTCCCTCCCTGTATCTGGGTCTGTCGCTGGGGATCTGGGCCGCCTGCCCAGCATCCCTGTAGGGCCGGTAGAGAGACTGCGGTCCCATCTCCACCTGCCTGCTGGGGGTCCTCCCAGGACCAGTCTATGAGGCCTGCTGCCTCTGGTATCTCTGGTTGGGGAAGGAGACCGGTTGTCTCTTCCCTCTGCACAGTATACTGCCGCTGGGGAGGGAGGTCGCTGCTCTCCTCTCCCTGTGGAACATGCTGCGGCTGGGGAGAGAGACCAGGTGTCCATACCCTCAAACTCCACAGTTGGCGCTCAAAGGCTCGTGCCGCTTCGTTCTCAGTAGCCAATTCCCGGATGAGGCGACTGACTACCTCCTGTGCAGGGTCTGGACCATATCGGACTAGCCGCCTCTTTACCTCTGGAACAAAATCAGCGCCCTCATAGCGACGGATTAGGTTGAGGTGCTCTTCACAGGGTTCTGACCAGTGTCTTGTCAGCTCCATGCTGCTGTAGGTAGGGACGCTGCGCAGTGGCTAGCGTTGCCCTCAATTACTCTCTTACGATACCAGTGCTGTTGTGGTGCTGCTCCTTGCGCTAGGACGCGATCCCACCGCTGCCGCCAAATGTTACAGTTGCCTCCAGGCTGGCTGGAAGTTGGACCGTAGAAAAGGATGCTCCTAGCGCTCACCAAAGAATCATCAGCACCATAGTCACTCTAACTGCTGCGTAGCCACCATAAGTAATGCAGACTCTATGAACCACCGCTGCTGGGCTGGTATCTCGCCGTCTGCTCTGCGCCCTGGACCTACGACCAGGCTCCAGTAGGTGAACCTCTTCCTTCTGTAGCAATCCCTGTAGCTAAGGGAGTATGAAAAACATAGCAATCCCTGTAGTGATATAAGCTGTATCCTACAAACATGAGTCAAAGCTTCAAGTTAGAGGGTCAACATAGGTCTGATGTGCTGGAGCACACAGCCTCCTTTTTATTGAGGTTACATGCAAACAGGACACTCTCAGGGGGAGGCATAAAATCCCCCATCACACATTTGATATTAGATAGAGAGACACTCCCTTTGACAGGCCACAACATTTACTTCAGCAGATAACATTACACACAATAAAACAATGCAGTCCACCTTATCAATACTAGTCTGATTAGACAATGGGAAAGTTGATCACTAAACCTAATTAAAGCTAATCCCAGCAGACTTGTATTTAGAATAGGTTTCTTGAAGCTGAACAAAATTTAACTCTTAATGGCACACAATGAAACTGAACCAAGTGGGAGAAAGCCAGGGACAAGTCATTTCACAGGTCTGGGGACATAGTCTTAAAGGGGCATTGTTCACCAAAGTCACAATATGTCCCCAGACGGTTCTTAAAGGGCCATACACACCCAATAAAAGTTAATAGGTTTTCAGGGGCACAATCTTCCAGGGGCCATAGTCATGTGGAAGGAGGCTGGCAAATAGGCTTCTCCAAAATCCAGGGAAGCAGGGCAATTTTCCATTTAAAGGGCCAGTTACAAACAGCAGTTTGTAACAGTGAAGGACACCAAGGTACATTTCAAATTAAAAACATCAAAAAACACTCTCTTTACAGAGAGACTAGTAGATACGTGGTGGAAAAGCCATCCAGCAGAAGACAGTGAAGTAGTTTAAACATGCATGGGATAGGCATAAGGTTATGTTAGATATAAGATAAGGCCAGGAACTAATGAAAGTATTCAGAAAATTGGGCAGACTAGATATGCCGAATGGTTCCTATCTGCTGACATAATCTATGTTTCTATAAGTCAGAAGAGCGAAACCTTGCTGTCAAATGGGCTGCATGTTGGTCTAGTTCCACAAGTACAAATTAGTCATCTAATCAAACAAGTTTAAAATAACATTTATATGGTATTACCTTTTATTTATTTTTTTGGTTATATTGAGAGTCTGTAACTCCTGACCAAACCCACCCATTACGTAAGGTTTGTCAGAGTAGGCAGCGGTCTTCTACACACAAGCACCAGCATCATGCTGCCGCACAGATCAAGGAATTTTGATGGGTCACAACGGACAGGTTAGTTGACTGCAGGCAGCTTGCTTCTTCCCTCACTTTCCCGCTACTAAGCGTGGCGCTGCTTTGGGTCAAGGCGGAGTAAGGACCAGCATTCATCTGTCCTACTCCTCCCTCCCCTCTGCAAAACGGGTGACGGACACTGCAAGGGTCAGTCACGGACACCAGTGTCCGTGTACGGACAACTTGCCTAGTTGCCCAGTGCATCCACAAAGCATCCACAAAGCCCTCCTATGTTGAAAAAACAGTGCACAGTGCAAACAGCGCACTCAAAATCAACAGTGTGTTCAGTCCAGGCAGTGTACCGGAAGCCTAAAGCGTGTCTACTCTCGACAGCGTGCCTGAACACCACCGCATGCCCAAACTCTGCATCGCGCCAGAGAAGAACAGCGCAAAGCAGGTAACATTTTGTCTAAAATATGTACCATATACCTTTTAACTCTTAAATATAAATTACAATATAATGCTCCAAAAATATTCCCTGGCCTGAGAGTTTTTTCCTGCCTTAGGAGAACTATGCAGATTTGAAGTATTTCTATTCTTGTAAAGGTCAGTGGCTCTGTCCATATGATTAACTCAGGTAGGAAAATTATTTAAAGGGACATTGTACACTAGATTTTTCTTTGCATAAATGTTTTGTAGATGATCCACTTATTTAGCCCATCTGGTAGTGTTTTTATAACAATGTATAGTTTTGCTTATTTTTAAATAACATTGTGCTAACCAAGCCCCAAAGTTTTAGATGCATACGTATGTCTACAGACTCCTGGTTGTCTAATGGGTCTTTTCATATACAGGGGAGGGGGAGTGTCTGCTCTTCCTGTTTACCCAGCCCCTTTCAGTGAGTGTCCCAGCCTAACCTCATCAACAGTGCTAAACTGGGAGCTCCTAAGTACGTTTTTAAAAGGTTTATACTGGATTTTTATAGCAGTAGCTGTGCATATTCTTCTTTATAGTAGTGTCTATGACATGCAGTTATATGAAATTGGTGTATACTGTCCCTTTAAATCTGGCTTGCTAGAGCTATTTGAAAAAACTGAAGTTAAAAGGGACAGTAAAGTAAAAATCATAATTCAGATAGAGCATGCTTTTTTAAACAACGTTCAACGTTCCAAAGTACTTTTATAATCTAATTTGATTTGTTCTCTTGGTATCCTTTGTTGAACAGTATACCTAGGTAGGCTCAGAAGCAGTGATGCACTACTGAGAGCTAGCTACTGACTGGTGGCTGCACATAAATGGTTCACCAGATGAGTTCAGCTAGCCCCCAGTACTGCAGTGCTATTCCTTTAATAAAGGATACCAAGAGAATGAATGATTGTGTGCATTTGTTTGAATATTAACATTTTTGGAACGTACATCTCTAGTACAAACAAACAGAGAGAACCATAGATAAGATGTTAAATACGATACATAAAAACCTTATTTACACTCACCCAGAGAGGTTGAAGGACATCTAATAGGATTCAAAAACCCTGAAAGACCAGCATACTTCACAGTGCTTACTTGTTATGTGTGGCAGCTCATTTATATCTGTCCCTAGTTTCAAACACTTAAAAGATTCCTTTTCACTATGGAACCCTTCTACAATGCAGTGATTATAAATAAATATATATCCTTCAATGTCCCTTTAAATATGAACATCTATATTTTCACTTATGTTAATAATCTCATATCATCTCACAACATATGTCATATTAATATTATTGCTTAAGAAAAAGACACAGTTCTCATTAAGGCAAAGATGATCGAAAGCGCTTCAGTCGGCAAAATATTCCCAAAGACCTGCCACTATGTCAAGTGATATTGTCTGAAAATTCCAAGCTCCTGACAGAGGGGCTATCTATCAAGCTCCTGACATAGGGGCCTATCTATCAAGCTCCTGACATAGGGGCCTATCTATCAAGCTCCTGACATAGAGGCCTATCTATCAAGCTCCTGACATAGGGGCCTATCTATCAAGCTCCTGACATAGGGTCCTATCTATCAAGCTCCTGACATAGGGGCCTATCTATCAAGCTCCTGACATAGGGGCCTATCTATCAAGCTCCTGACATAGGGGCCTATCTATCAAGCTCCTGACATAGGGGCCAATCTATCAAGCTCCTGACATAGAGGCTTATCTATCAAGCTCCTGACATAGGGGCTATCTATCAAGCTCCTGACATAGGGGCCTATCTATCAAGCTCCTGACATAGGGGCTATCTATCAAGCTCCTGACATAGGGGCCTATCTATCAAGCTCCTGACATAGGGGCTATCTATCAAGCTCCTGACATAGGGGCCTATCTATCAAGCTCCTGACATAGGGGCCTATCTATCAAGCTCCTGACATAGAGGCTTATCTATCAAGCTCCTGACATAGAGGCCTATCTATCAAGCTCCTGACATAGGGGCCTATCTATCAAGCTCCTGACATAGGGGCCTATCTATCAAGCTCCTGACATAGGGGCTTATCTATCAAGCTCCTGACATAGGGGCCTATCTATCAAGCTCCTGACATAGGGGCCTATCTATCAAGCTCCTGACATAGGGGCCTATCTATCAAGCTCCTGACATAGGGGCCTATCTATCAAGCTCCTGACATAGGGGCTTATCTATCAAGCTCCTGACATAGGGGCCTATCTATCAAGCTCCTGACATAGGGACCTATCTATCAAGCTCCTGACATAGGTGCCTATCTATCAAGCTTCTGACATAGGGGCCTATCTATCAAGCTCCTGACATAGGGGCCTATCTATCAAGCTCCTGACATAGGGACCTATCTATCAAGCTCCTGACATAGGGGCCTATCTATCAAGCTCCTGACATAGGGGCCTATCTATCAAGCTCCTGACATAGGGGCCTATCTATCAAGCTCCTGACATAGGGGCCTATCTATCAAGCTCCTGACATAGGGGCCTATCTATCAAGCTCCTGACATAGGGGCCTATCTATCAAGCTCCTGACATAGGGGACTATCTATCAAGCTCCTGACATAGGGGCCTATCTATCAAGCTCCTGACATAGGGGCCTATCTATCAAGCTCCTGACATAGGGGCCTATCTATCAAGCTCCTGACATAGGGGCCTATCTATCAAGCTCCTGACATAGGGGTCTATCTATCAAGCTCCTGACATAGGGGCCTATCTATGAAGCTCCTGACATAGGGGCCTATCTATCAAGCTCCTGACATAGGGGCCTATCTATCAAGCTCCTGACATAGGGGCTTATCTATCCAGCTCCTGACATAGGGGCCTATCTATCAAGCTCCTGACATAGGGGCCTATCTATCAAGCTCCTGACATAGGGGCCTATCTATCAAGCTCCTGACATAGGGGCCTATCTATCAAGCTCCTGACATAGGGGCCTATCTATCAAGCTCCTGACATAGGGGCCTATCTATCAAGCTCCTGACATAGGGGCCTATCTATCAAGCTCCTGACATAGGGGCCTATCTATCAAGCTCCTGACATAGGGGCCTATCTATCAAGCTCCTGACATAGGGGCCTATCTATCAAGCTCCTGACATAGGGACCTATCTATCAAGCTCCTGACATAGGTGCCTATCTATCAAGCTTCTGACATAGGGGCCTATCTATCAAGCTCCTGACATAGGGGCCTATCTATCAAGCTCCTGACATAGGGGACCTATCTATCAAGCTCCTGACATAGGGGCCTATCTATCAAGCTCCTGACATAGGGGCCTATCTATCAAGCTCCTGACATAGGGGCCTATCTATCAAGCTCCTGACATAGGGGCCTATCTATCAAGCTCCTGACATAGGGGCCTATCTATCAAGCTCCTGACATAGGGGCCTATCTATCAAGCTCCTGACATAGGGGCCTATCTATCAAGCTCCTGACATAGGGGCCTATCTATCAAGCTCCTGACATAGGGGCCTATCTATCAAGCTCCTGACATAGGGGCCTATCTATCAAGCTCCTGACATAGGGGCCTATCTATCAAGCTCCTGACATAGGGGCCTATCTATCAAGCTCCTGACATAGGGGCCTATCTATCAAGCTCCTGACATAGGGGCCTATCTATCAAGCTCCTGACATAGGGGCCTATCTATCAAGCTCCTGACATAGGGGCCTTATCTATCAAGCTCCTGACATAGGGGCCTATCTATCAAGCTCCTGACATAGGGGCCTATCTATCAAGCTCCTGACATAGGGGCCTATCTATCAAGCTCCTGACATAGGGGCCTATCTATCAAGCTCCTGACATAGGGGCCTATCTATCAAGCTCCTGACATAGGGGCTTATCTATCAAGCTCCTGACATAGGGGCCTATCTATCAAGCTCCTGACATAGGGGCCTATCTATCAAGCTCCTGACATAGGGGCCTATCTATCAAGCTCCTGACATAGGGGCCTATCTATTAAGCTCCTGACATAGGGGCCTATCTATCAAGCTCCTGACATAGGGGCCTATTTATCAAGCTCCTGACATAGGGGCCTATCTTTCAAGCTCCTGACATAGAGACTTATCTATCAAGCTCCTGACATAGGGGCCTATCTATCAAGCTCCTGACATAGGGGATTATCTATCAAGCTCCTGACATAGGGACCTATCTATCAAGCTCCTGACATAGGGGCCTATCTATCAAGCTCCTGACATAGGGACCTATCTATCAAGCTCCTGACATAGGGGCCTATCTATCAAGCTCCTGACATAGGGGACTATCTATCAAGCTCATGACATAGGGGCCTATCTATCAAGGTCCTGACATAGGGGCCTATCTATCAAGCTCCTGACATAGGTGCCTATCTATCAAGCTCCTGACATAGGGGCCTATCTATCAAGCTCCTGACATAGGGGCCTATCTATCAAGCTCCTGACATAGGGGCCTATCTATCAAGCTCCTGACATAGGGACCTATCTATCAAGCTCCTGACATAGGGGCCTATCTATCAAGCTCCTGACATAGGGGCCTATCTATCAAGCTCCTGACATAGGGGCCTATCTATCAAGCTCCTGACATAGGGGCCTATCTATCAAGTTCCTGACATAGGGGCCTATCTATCAAGCTCCTGATATAGGGGCCTATCTATCAAGCTCCTGACATTGGGGCCTATCTATCAAGCTCCTGACATAGGTGCCTATCTATCAAGCTCCTGACATAGGGGCCTATCTATCAAGCTCCTGACATTGGGGCCTATCTATCAAGCTCCTGACATAGGGGCCTATATATCAAGCTCCTGACATAGGGGCCTATCTATCAAGCTCCTGACATAGGGGCCTATCTATCAAGCTCCTGTTATAGGGGCCTATCTATCAAGCTCCTGACATAGGGGCCTATCTATCAAGCTCCTGGCATAGGGGCCTATCTATCAAGCTCCTGACATAGGGGCCTATCTATCAAGCTCCTGACATAGGGGCCTATCTATCAAGCTCCTGACATAGGGGCCTATCTATCAAGCTCCTGACATAGGGGCCTATATATCAAGCTCCTGACATAGGGGCCTATCTATCAAGCTCCTGACATAGGGGCCTATCTATCAAGCTCCTGATATAGGGGCCTATCTATCAAGCTCCTGACATAGGGGCCTATCTATCAAGCTCCTGGCATAGGGGCCTATCTATCAAGCTCCTGACATAGGGGCCTATCTATCAAGCTCCTGACATAGGGGCCTATCTATCAAGCTCCTGACATAGGGGCCTATCTATCAAGCTCCTGACATAGGGACCTATCTATCAAGCTCCTGACATAGGGGCCTATCTATCAAGCTCCTGTTATAGGGGCTTATCTATCAAGCTCCTGACATAGGGGCCTATCTATCAAGCTCCTGACATAGGGGCCTATCTATCAAGCTCCTGACATAGGGGCCTATATATCAAGCTCCTGACATAGGGGCCTATCTATCAAGCTCCTGACATAGGGGCCTATCTATCAAGCTCCTGTTATAGGGGCTTATCTATCAAGCTCCTGACATAGGGGCCTATCTATCAAGCTCCTGACATAGGGGCCTATCTATCAAGCTCCTGACATAGGGGCCTATCTATCAAGCTCCTGACATAGGGGCCTATCTATCAAGCTCCTGTTATAGGGGCTTATCTATCAAGCTCCTGTTATAGGGGCCTATCTATCAAGCTCCTGACATAGGGGCCTATCTATCAAGCTCCTGACATAGGGGCCTATCTATCAAGCTCCTGACATAGGGACCTATCTATCAAGCTCCTGACATAGGGGTCTATCTATCAAGCTCCTGATATAGAGGCCTATCTATCAAGCTCCTGACATAGGGACCTATCTATCAAGCTCCTGACATAGGGGCCTATCTATCAAGCTCCTGACATAGGGGCCTATCTATTAAGCTCCTGTTATAGGGGCTTTTCTATCAAGCTCCTGACATAGGGGCTTATCTATCAAGCTCCTGACATAGGGGCCTCTCTATCAAGCTACTGACCTAGGGGCTTATCTATCAAGCTCCTGACATAGGGGCCTATCTATCAAGCTCCTGACATAGGGGTCTATCTATCAAGCTCCTGACATAGGGGCCTATCTATCAAGCTCCTGACATAGGGGCCTATCTATCAAGCTCCTGACATAGGGGGGTATCTATCAAGCTCCTGACATAGGGTCCTATCTATCAAGCTCCTGACATAGGGGCCTATCTATCAAGCTCCTGACATAGGGGCCTATCTATCAAGCTCCTGACATAGGGGCCTATCTATCAAGCTCAAGCTCCTGACATAGGGGACTATCTATCAAGCTCCTGACATAGGGGACTATCTATCAAGCTCCTGACATAGGGGCTTATCTATGAAGCTCCTGACATAGGGACCTATCTATCAAGCTCCTGACATAGGGGCTTATCTATCAAGCTCCTGACATAGGGGCCTATCTATCAAGCTCCTGACATAGAGGCCTATCTATCAAGCTCCTGACATAGGGGCCTATCTATCAAGCTCCTGACATAGGGGCCTATCTATCAAGCTCCTGACATAGGGGCCTATCTATCAAGCTCCTGACATAGGGGCCTATCTATCAAGCTCCTGACATAGGGGCCTATCTATCAAGCTCCTGACATAGGGGCCTATCTATCAAGCTCCTGACATAGGGGCCTATCTATCAAGCTCCTGACATAGGGGCCTATCTATCAAGCTCCTGACATAGGGGCCTATCTATCAAGCTCCTGACATAGGGGCCTATCTATCAAGCTCCTGACATAGAGGATTATCTATCAAGCTCCTGACATAGGGGTCTATCTATCAAGCTCCTGGCATAGGGGCCTATCTATCAAGCTCTTGACATAGGGGCCTATCTATCAAGCTCCTGACATAGAGGCCTATCTATCAAGCTCCTGACATAGGGGCCTATCTATCAAGCTCCTGACATAGGGGCTTATATATCAAGCTCCTGATATAGGGGCCTATCTATCAAGCTCCTGACATAGAGGCCTATCTATCAAGCTTCTGACATAGGGGCCTATCTATCAAGCTCCTGACATAGGGGCCTATCTATCAAGCTCTTGACATAGGGGCCTATCTATCAAGCTCCTGACATAGAGGCCTATCTATCAAGCTCCTGACATAGGGGCCTATCTATCAAGCTCCTGACATAGGGGCCTATCTATCAAGCTCCTGACATAGGGTCCTATCTATCAAGCTCCTGACATAGGGGCCTATCTATCAAGCTCCTGACATAGGGGCCTATCTATCAAGCTCCTGACATAGGGGCCTATCTATCAAGCTCCTGACATAGGGGCCTATCTATCAAGGTCCTGACATAGGGGCCTATCTATCAAGCTCCTGACATAGGGGCCTATCTATCAAGCTCCTGACATAGGGGCCTATCTATCAAGCTCCTGACATAGGGGCCTATCTATCAAGCTCCTGACATAGGGGCCTATCTATCAAGCTCCTGACATAGAGGCCTATCTATCAAGCTCCTGACATAGGGGCCTATCTATCAAGCTCCTGGCATAGGGGCCTATCTATCAAGCTCTTGACATAGGGGCCTATCTATCAAGATCCTGACATAGAGGCCTATCTATCACGCTCCTGACATAGGGGCCTATCTATCAAGCTCCTGACATAGGGGCTTATCTATCAAGCTCCTGATATAGGGGCCTATCTATCAAGCTCCTGACATAGGGGCCTATCTATCAAGCTCCTGACATAGGGGCCTATCTATCAAGCTCCTGACATAGGGGCCTATCTATCAAGCTCTTGACATAGGGGCCTATCTATCAAGCTCCTGACATAGAGGCCTATCTATCAAGCTCCTGACATAGGGGCCTATCTATCAAGTTCCTGACATAGGGGCCTAGCTATCAAGCTCCTGACATAGGGGCCTATCTATCAAGCTCCTGACATAGGGGCCTATCTATCAAGCTCCTGACATAGGGACCTATCTATCAAGCTCCTGACATAGGGGCTTATCTATCAAGCTCCTGACATAGAGGATTATCTATCAAGCTCCTGACATAGGGGTCTATCTATCAAGCTCCTGGCATAGGGGCCTATCTATCAAGCTCTTGACATAGGGGCCTATCTATCAAGCTCCTGACATAGAGGCCTATCTATCAAGCTCCTGACATAGGGGCCTATCTATCAAGCTCCTGACATAGGGGCTTATATATCAAGCTCCTGATATAGGGGCCTATCTATCAAGCTCCTGACATAGAGGCCTATCTATCAAGCTTCTGACATAGGGGCCTATCTATCAAGCTCCTGACATAGGGGCCTATCTATCAAGCTCTTGACATAGGGGCCTATCTATCAAGCTCCTGACATAGAGGCCTATCTATCAAGCTCCTGACATAGGGGCCTATCTATCAAGCTCCTGACATAGGGGCCTATCTATCAAGCTCCTGACATAGGGTCCTATCTATCAAGCTCCTGACATAGGGGCCTATCTATCAAGCTCCTGACATAGGGGCCTATCTATCAAGCTCCTGACATAGGGGCCTATCTATCAAGCTCCTGACATAGGGGCCTATCTATCAAGGTCCTGACATAGGGGCCTATCTATCAAGCTCCTGACATAGGGGCCTATCTATCAAGCTCCTGACATAGGGGCTGTTACAAACTGCTATTTGTGACTGGCCCTTTAAATGGAAGGTTGCCCTGCTTCCCTGGATTTTGGAGAAGCCTATTTGCCAGCCTCCTTCCTCATGACTATGGCCCCTGGAAGATTGTGCCCCTGAGAGTATATTGACTTTTGTTGGGTGTGTGTGGCCCTTTGGGAAACGTCTGGGGACATATTGTGACTCTGGTGAACAATGCCCCCTTTAAGACTATGTCCCCAGACCTGTGAAATGACTTGTCCCTGGCTTTCTCCCACTTGGTTCAGTTTCATTGTGTGCCATTAAGAGTTAAATTTTGTTCAGCTTCAAGAAACCTATTCTACATACAAGTCTGCTGGGATTAGCTCTAATTAGGTTTAGTGATCAACTTTCCCATTGTCTAATCAGACTAGTATTGATAAGGTGGACTGCATTGTTTTATTGTGTGTAATGTTATCTGCTGAAGTAAATGTTGTGGCCTGTCAAAGGGAGTGTCTCTCTATCTAATATCAAATGTGTGATGGGGGATTTTATGCCTCCCCCTGAGAGTGTCCTGTTTGCATGTAACCTCAATAAAAAGGAGGCTGTGTGCTCCAGCACATCAGACCTATGTTGACCCTCTAACTTGAAGCTTTGACTCATGTTTGTAGGGGACAGCTTCAGCTAATATCACTACAGGGATTGCTGACTATGGTGCTGATGATTCTTTGGTGAGCGCTAGGAGCATCCTTTTCTACGGTCCAACTTCCAGCCAGCCTGGAGGCAACCGTAACATTTGGCGGCAGCGGTGGGATTGGCGTCCTAGCGCAAGGAGCAGCACCACAACAGCACTGGTATCGTAGGAGAGTTATTGAGGGCAACGCTAGCCACTGCGCAGCGTCCCTACCTACAGCAGCATGGAGCTGACAAGACACTATTCAGAACCCTGTGAAGAGCACCTCAACCTGATCCGTCGCTATGAGGGCGCGGATTTCGTTCCAGAGGTAAAGAGGCGGCTAGTCCGATATGGTCCAGACCCTGCACAGGAGGTAGTCAGTCGCATCATCCGGGAATTGGATACGGAGAACAAAGCGGCACGAGCCTTTGAGCGCCAACTGTGGAGTTTGAGGGTCTGGACACCTGGTCTCCAGCGAGAAAGTGAGTCACAGGGAGCGGAGAGCAACGACCTCCCTTCCCAGCGGCAGCCAGAGTTACAGGGAGAGGAGAGCAGCGACCTCCCTCCCCAGCGGCAGTATACTGTGCAGAGGGAAGAGACAACCAGTCCCCTTCCCCAGCCAGAGATACCAGAGGCAGCAGGCCTCATAGACTGGTCCTGGGAGGACCCCCAGCAGGCAGGTGGAGATGGGACCGCAGTCTCTCTACCGGCCCTACAGGGATGCTGGGCAGGTGGCCCAGATCCCCAGCGACAGACCCAGCTACAGGGAGGGGAGAGCATCGACCTCCCTCCCCAGCCGGAGTGTGCCTTCCAGGGAGAGGAGACAACCGGTCTCTCTCCCCAGCCGCAGCATGTTCCACAGGAAGCGGAGAGCATCGACCTCCCTTCCCAACGGCCACCGGAGTATCAGGAGGAGGAGGTAAGCCAATCTCCCCCTCCCCAGCTAACTCCTAACTTGGGCCCAGGGTTAACAGTGGAGATGTTAACCCCCACTGACCCCCACGTTCCCTTTGCCACCGGGCAGGACTATGCCCCAATTCCCCCAGCAGAAGAGCTGGCATCAGAACAGAGCGCTGCTGGCCTCTGCCCTACAGACCCCCTTGTTACAGGACTGGCCTGCAAACCCCTCACCCCAGCAGAAGCGCTGGCACCAGGGCAGAGTGCCGCTGGCTTCTGCCCCCCAAGTACCATCAGCTATTTGCACAGCTGCGCCAGGAAGGCAGAGGATGCTACACTTTCATCCTATAACCTGGAACCTACAGGCCAGTGCTACTTGTTGTGGGGGGGCTGCTTTGCTGCTAGTGTTTATTTGTGGGTGGGTTGCGAGACTAACTTAGGCACTGACCGACAGAAGGTCAGGTGCCTTGTTAGTCTCCCTCCAAAAGGGGAGATATGTTACAAACTGCTATTTGTGACTGGCCCTTTAAATGGAAGGTTGCCCTGCTTCCCTGGATTTTGGAGAAGCCTATTTGCCAGCCTCCTTCCTCATGACTATGGCCCCTGGAAGATTGTGCCCCTGAGAGTATATTGACTTTTGTTGGGTGTGTGTGGCCCTTTGGGAAACGTCTGGGGACATATTGTGACTCTGGTGAACAATGCCCCCTTTAAGACTATGTCCCCAGACCTGTGAAATGACTTGTCCCTGGCTTTCTCCCACTTGGTTCAGTTTCATTGTGTGCCATTAAGAGTTAAATTTTGTTCAGCTTCAAGAAACCTATTCTACATACAAGTCTGCTGGGATTAGCTCTAATTAGGTTTAGTGATCAACTTTCCCATTGTCTAATCAGACTAGTATTGATAAGGTGGACTGCATTGTTTTATTGTGTGTAATGTTATCTGCTGAAGTAAATGTTGTGGCCTGTCAAAGGGAGTGTCTCTCTATCTAATATCAAATGTGTGATGGGGGATTTTATGCCTCCCCCTGAGAGTGTCCTGTTTGCATGTAACCTGAATAAAAGCAGGCTGTGTGCTCCAGCACATCAGACCTATGTTGACCCTCTAACTTGAAGCTTTGACTCATGTTTGTAGGGGACAGCTTCAGCTAATATCACTACAGGGATTGCTGACTATGGTGCTGATGATTCTTTGGTGAGCGCTAGGAGCATCCTTTTCTACGGTCCAACTTCCAGCCAGCCTGGAGGCAACCGTAACAGGGGCCTATCTATCAAGCTCCTGACATAGGGGCCTATCTATCAAGCTCCTGACATAGGGGCCTATCTATCAAGCTCCTGACATAGAGGCCTATCTATCAAGCTCCTGACATAGGGGCCTATCTATCAAGCTCCTGGCATAGGGGCCTATCTATCAAGCTCTTGACATAGGGGCCTATCTATCAAGATCCTGACATAGAGGCCTATCTATCACGCTCCTGACATAGGGGCCTATCTATCAAGCTCCTGACATAGGGGCTTATCTATCAAGCTCCTGATATAGGGGCCTATCTATCAAGCTCCTGACATAGGGGCCTATCTATCAAGCTCCTGACATAGGGGCCTATCTATCAAGCTCCTGACATAGGGGCCTATCTATCAAGCTCTTGACATAGGGGCCTATCTATCAAGCTCCTGACATAGAGGCCTATCTATCAAGCTCCTGACATAGGGGCCTATCTATCAAGTTCCTGACATAGGGGCCTAGCTATCAAGCTCCTGACATAGGGGCCTATCTATCAAGCTCCTGACATAGGGGCCTATCTATCAAGCTCCTGACATAGGGACCTATCTATCAAGCTCCTGACATAGGGGCTTATCTATCAAGCTCCTGACATAGAGGCCTATCTATCAAGCTCCTGACATAGGGGCCTATCTATCAAGCTCCTGACATAGGGGCCTATCTATCAAGTTACTGACATAGGGGCCTATCTATCAAGCTCCTGACATAGGGGCTTATTTTTCAAGCTCCTGACATAGGGGCCTATCTATCAAGCTCCTGACATTGGGGCTTATCTATGAAGCTCCTGACATAGGGGCCTATCTATCAAGCTCCTGACATAGGGGCCTATCTATCAAGCTCCTGACATAGAGGCCTATCTATCAAGCTCCTGACATAGGGGCCTATCTATCAAGCTCCTGACATAGGGGCCTATCTATCAAGCTCCTGACATAGGGGCTTATCTATCAAGCTCCTGACATAGACGCCTATCTTTCAAGCTCCTGACATAGGGGCTTATCTATCAAGCTCCTGACATAGGGGCCTATCTATCAAGCTCCTGACATAGGGGCCTATCTATCAAGCTCCTGACATAGGGGCCTATCTATCAAGCTCCTGACATAGGGGCCTATCTATCAAGCTCCTGACATAGGGGCCTATCTATCAAGCTCCTGACATAGGGGCCTATCTATCAAGCTCCTGACATAGGGGCCTATCTATCAAGCTGCTGACATAGGGGCCTATCTATCAAGCTCCTGACATAGGGGCCTATCTATCAAGCTCCTGACATAGGGGCCTATCTATCAAGCTCCTGACATAGGGGCCTATCTATCAAGCTCCTGACATAGGGGCCTATCTATCAAGCTCCTGACATAGGGGCCTATCTATCAAGCTCCTGACATAGGGGCCTATCTATCAAGCTCCTGACATAGGGGCCTATCTATCAAGCTCCTTACATAGGGGCATATCTATCAAGCTCCTGACATAGGGGCCTATCTATCAAGCTCCTGACATAGGGGCCTATCTATCAAGCTGCTGACATAGGGGCCTATCTATCAAGCTCCTGACATAGGGGCCTTTCTATCAAGCTCCTGACATAGGGGCCTATCTATCAAGCTCCTGACATAGGGGCCTATCTATCAAGCTCCTGACATAGGGGCCTATCTATCAAGCTCCTGACATAGGGGCCTATCTATCAAGCTCCTGACATAGGGGCCTATCTATCAAGCTCCTGACATAGGGGCATATCTATCAAGCTCCTGACATAGGGGCCTATCTATCAAGCTCCTGACATAGGGGCTTATCTATCAAGCTCCTGACATAGGGGCCTATCTATCAAGCTCCTGACATAGGGGCCTATCTACCAAGCTCCTGACATAGGGGCCTATCTGTCAAGCTACTGACATAGGGGGCTATCTATCAAGCTCCTGACATAGGGGCCTATCTATTAAGCTCCTGACATAGGGGCCTATCTATCAAGCTCCTGACATAGGGGCCTATCTATCAAGCTCCTGACATAGGGGCCTATCTATCAAGCTCCTGACATAGGGGCCTATCTATCAAGTTCCTGACATAGGGGCCTATCTATCAAGCTCCTGACATAGGGGCCTATCTATCAAGCTCCTGACATAGGGGCCTATCTATCAAGCTCCTGACATAGGGGCCTATCTATCAAGCTCCTGACATAGGGGCATATCTATCAAGCTCCTGACATAGGGGCCTATCTATCAAGCTCCTGACATAGGGGCCTATCTATCAAGCTGCTGACATAGGGGCCTATCTATCAAGCTCCTGACATAGGGGCCTATCTATCAAGCTCCTGACATAGGGGCCTATCTATCAAGCTCCTGACATAGGGGCCTGTCTATCAAGCTCCTGACATAGGGGCCTATCTATCAAGCTCCTGACATAGGGGCCTATCTATCAAGCTCCTGACATAGGGGCCTATCTATCAAGCTCCTGACATAGGGGCCTATCTATCAAGCTCCTGACATAGGGGCCTATCTATCAAGCTCCTGACATAGGGGCTTATCTATCAAGCTCCTGACATAGGGGCCTATCTATCAAGCTCCTGACATAGGGGCCTATCTACCAAGCTCCTGACATAGGGGCCTATCTGTCAAGCTACTGACATAGGGGGCTATCTATCAAGCTCCTGACATAGGGGCCTATCTATTAAGCTCCTGACATAGGGGTCTATCTATCAAGCTCCTGACATAGGGGCCTATCTATCAAGCTCCTGACATAGGGGCCTATCTATCAAGCTCCTGACATAGGGGCCTATCTATCAAGCTCCTGATATAGGGGCCTATCTATCAAGCTCCTGACATAGGGGTCTATCTATCAAGCTCCTGACATAGGGGCCTATCTATCAAGCTCCTGACATAGGGGTCTATCTATCAAGCTCCTGACATAGGGGCCTATCTATCAAGCTCCTGACATAGGGGATTATCTATCAAGCTCCTGACATAGGGGCCTATCTATCAAGCTCCTGACATAGGGGCCTATCTATCAAGCTCCTGACATAGGGGCCTATCTATCAAGTTCCTGACATAGGGGCCTATCTATCAAGCTCTGTATGGAACTTGAGGGCCCATGTTTCTGCCAAGTCTAAAGACAGCTGCTCCATAACCTGTCCGCCTGCTCTGAGGAGGCGGACAGAGATCGCCACAATTTAACCCGATCCAATACAATCATGTTGATTGACACACCCCCCCTGCTAGCGGCTGTGAATCTGCAGGGGGCGGCGTAATGCTGAATGCAGAGAGCGTATTGCTGTCCGCATTCAGCGAGGTCTGTCGGACATGGTCCGCAATGTCGGATCATGTCCGACAGGCCTTTCATAAATAGGCCCCATAGCCTCATCGTAGAGATTAGGGTTACATTTTGTATTCATGCGATCTCCGTCCCACACTGAAACTGGGAAGAGCGGAACCCCAATATATAGGGGTACCATTTACTTCCGTTTGAATGATTTCAGATTTGAATCAGCAAATAGCAAGAATTTTTTTTCATTGTAAAGTCTAATTATTCTTTTCTTTTGGATAAATAGAATTTATCTTGCTATTAGCAGATTCAAATCAGCCAATAGCGGAGATCTCATGAAGACGAGGTTCCATGAAGAGAGCTGAGGAAAATAAAATTCAGAGCGGAGATGGTGGAAGAGGCCACCAAAGTCAGCCTCTGCATTGAAAATGGGCCCCCGGCGCCTGTAGCCTGAATGAAGATGGGCCCCACGGTGATAAAGTTTGCGGAGTGGAGGTAGCCGAAGAGCCCACCGAAGTCTGCCTCTGTGAAAATTGGCCCCTGGAGACTGGATAAAGATTGGCCCAACGACGGATCAAGAGGAGTCGGATTCCCCATCAGATGTGAGTAACACTTTTAGAGTTAGTTAGGGGTTTTTTTGGGGTGGGTTTTTTTAATTTTAGAAAAGGATTTGTTATTTTTAATTTTAATTTGTAGCCTAGATTTTTAAAGTTAGATTTTGCTATTTTGGGAGGTAACTTTATTGTAGGTGGGGGTTTTCATAACTTTTTTTTATTTATTAATGCGAAAGAGCTTAGGGCAATGCTCTACAAAAGGCCTTTTAAGAGCTATTGTAATTTATTTTAGAGTTAGGTTTTAGGGTTTTTTTATTTGGGGGGGGGTTACATTTTTTGTTAGATTTTTAAAAATGATTTAACTTAGGGGGTTTAGTGTTATAGTAAGGTTAGATTTTATAGGGGGGTTAAGTGTTATAGTAGGGTTAGATTTTATAGGGGGGTTAAGTGTTATAGTAGGGTTAGATTTTATAGGGGGGTTAAGTGTTATAGTAGGGTTAGATTTTATAGGGGGGTTAAGTGTTATAGTAGGGTTAGATTTTATAGGGGGTTAAGTGTTATTGTAGGGTTAGATTTTATTGGGGGGTTAAGTGTTATAGTAGGGTTAGATTTTATAGGGGGGTTAAGTGTTATAGTAGGGTTAGATTTTATAGGGGGGTTAAGTGTTATAGTAGGGTTAGATTTTATAGGGGGGTTAAGTGTTATAGTAGGGTTAGATTTTATAGGGGGTTTAGTGTTATAGTAGGGTTAGATTTTATAGGGGGGTTAAGTGTTATAGTAGGGTTAGATTTTATAGGGGGGTTAAGTGTTATAGTAGGGTTAGATTTTATAGGGGGGTTAAGTGTTATAGTAGGGTTAGATTTTATAGGGGGGTTAAGTGTTATAGTAGGGTTAGATTTTATAGGGGGGTTAAGTGTTATAGTAGGGTTAGATTTTATAGGGGGGTTAAGTGTTATAGTAGGGTTAGATTTTATAGGGGGGTTAAGTGTTATAGTAGGGTTAGATTTTATAGGGGGGTTAAGTGTTATAGTAGGGTTAGATTTTATAGGGGGGTTAAGTGTTATAGTAGGGTTAGATTTTATAGGGGGGTTAAGTGTTATAGTAGGGTTAGATTTTATAGGGGGGTTAAGTGTTATAGTAGGGTTAGATTTTATAGGGGGGGTTAAGTGTTATAGTAGGGTTAGATTTTATAGGGGGTTAAGTGTTATAGTAGGGTTAGATTTTATAGGGGGGTTAAGTGTTATAGTAGGGTTAGATTTTATAGGGGGGTTAAGTGTTATAGTAGGGTTAGATTTTATAGGGGGGTTAAGTGTTATAGTAGGGTTAGATTTTATAGGGGGGTTAAGTGTTATAGTAGGGTTAGATTTTATAGGGGGGTTAAGTGTTATAGTAGGGTTAGATTTTATAGGGGGGTTAAGTGTTATAGTAGGGTTAGATTTTATAGGGGGGGTTAAGTGTTATAGTAAGGTTAGATTTTATAGGTGGGTTAAGTGTTATAGTAGGGTTAGATTTTATAGGGGGGTTAAGTGTTATAGTAAGGTTAGATTTTATAGGTGGGTTAAGTGTTATAGTAGGGTTAGATTTTATAGGGGGGTTAAGTGTTATAGTAGGGTTAGATTTTATAGGGGGGTTAAGTGTTATAGTAGGGTTAGATTTTATAGGGGGGTTAAGTGTTATAGTAGGGTTAGATTTTATAGGGGGTAGTGTTATAGTAGGGTTGATTTTATAGGGGGTTAAGTGTTATAGTAGGGTTAGATTTATAGGGGGGTTAAGTGTTATAGTAGGTTAGATTTTATAGGGGGTTAAGTGTTATAGTAGGGTTAGATTTTATAGGGGGGTTAAGTGTTATAGTAGGGTTAGATTTTATAGGTGGGTTAAGTGTTATAGTAGGGTTAGATTTTATAGGGGGGTTAAGTGTTATAGTAGGGTTAGATTTTATAGGGGGTTAAGTGTTATAGTAGGGTTAGATTTTATAGGGGGTTAAGTGTTATAGTAGGGTTAGATTTTATAGGGGGGTTAAGTGTTATAGTAGGGTTAGATTTTATAGGGGGGTTAAGTGTTATAGTAGGGTTAGATTTTATAGGGGGGTTAAGTGTTATAGTAGGGTTAGATTTATAGGGGGGTTAAGTGTATAGTAGGGTTAGATTTTATAGGGGGGTTAGTGTTATAGTAGGGTTAGATTTTATAGGGGGGTTAAGTGTTATAGTAGGGTTAGATTTTATAGGGGGGGTTAAGTGTTATAGTAGGGTTAGATTTTATAGGGGGGTTAAGTGTTATAGTAGGGTTAGATTTTATAGGGGGGTTAAGTGTTATAGTAGGGTTAGATTTTATAGGGGGGTTAAGTGTTATAGTAGGGTTAGATTTTATAGGGGGGTTAAGTGTTATAGTAGGGTTAGATTTTATAGGGGGGTTAAGTGTTATAGTAGGGTTAGATTTTATAGGGGGTTTAAGTGTTATAGTAGGGTTAGATTTTATAGGGGGGTTAAGTGTTATTGTAGGGTTAGATTTTATAGGGGTTAAGTGTTATAGTAGGGTTAGATTTTATAGGGGGGTTAAGTGTTATAGTAGGGTTAGATTTTATAGGGGGGTTAAGTGTTATAGTAGGGTTAGATTTTATAGGGGGGTTAAGTGTTATAGTAGGGTTAGATTTTATAGGGGGGTTAAGTGTTATAGGGTTAGGATTTATAGGTGGGTTAAGTGTTATAAGTAGGTTAGATTTATAGGGGGGTTAAGTGTTATAGTAGGGTTGATTTTATAGGGGGTTTAGTGTTATAGTAGGGTTAGATTTTATAGGGGGGGTTAAGTGTTATAGTAGGGTTAGATTTTATAGGGGGGTTAAGTGTTATAGTAGGGTTAGATTTTATAGGGGGGTTAAGTGTTATAGTAAGGTTAGATTTTATAGGGGGGTTAAGTGTTATAGTAGGGTTAGATTTTATAGGTGGGTTAAGTGTTATAGTAGGGTTAGATTTTATAGGGGGGTTAAGTGTTATAGTAGGGTTAGATTTTATAGGGGGGTTAAGTGTTATAGTAGGGTTAGATTTTATAGGGGGGTTAAGTGTTATAGTAGGGTTAGATTTTATAGGGGGGGTTTAAGTGTTATAGTACGGTTAGATTTTATAGGGGGGTTAAGTGTTATAGTAGGGTTAGATTTTATAGGGGGGTTAAGTGTTATAGTAAGGTTAGATTTTATAGGGGGTTAAGTGTTATAGTAGGGTTAGATTTTATAGGGGGGTTAAGTGTTATAGTAGGGTTAGATTTTATAGGGGGTTAAGTGTTATACGTAGGGTTAGATTTTATAGGGGGGTTAAGTGTTATAGTAGGGTTAGATTTTATAGGGGGGTTAAGTGTTATAGTAGGGTTAGATTTTATAGGGGGGTTAAGTGTTATAGTAGGGTTAGATTTTATAGGGGGTTAAGTGTTATAGTTAGGGTTAGATTTTATAGGGAGGGTTAAGTGTTATAGTAGGTTAGATTTTATAGGGGGGTTAAGTGTTATAGTAGGTTAGATTTTATAGGGGGGTTAAGTGTTATAGTAGGGTTAGATTTTATAGGGGGGGGTTAAGTGTTATAGTAAGGGTTAGATTTTATTGGGGGTTAAGTGTTATAGTAGGGTTAGATTTTATAGGGGGGTTAAGTGTTATAGTAGGGTTAGATTTTATAGGGGGGTTAAGTGTTATAGTAGGGTTAGATTTATAGGGGGGTTAAGTGTTATAGTAGGGTTAGATTTTATAGGGGGGTTAAGTGTTATAGTAGGGTTAGATTTTATAGGGGGGTTAAGTGTTATAGTAGGGTTAGATTTTAATAGGGGGGTTAAGTGTTATAGTAGGGTTAGATTTTATAGGGGGTTTAGTGTTATAGTAGGGTTAGATTTTATAGGGGGGTTAAGTGTTATAGTAGGGTTAGATTTTTATAGGGGGGTTAAGTGTTATAGTAGGGTTAGATTTTATAGGGGGGTTAAGTGTTATAGTAGGGTTAGATTTTATAGGGGGGTTAAGTGTTATAGTAGGGTTAGATTTTATAGGGGGGTTAAGTGTTATAGTAGGGTTAGATTTTATAGGGGGGTTAAGTGTTATAGTAGGGTTAGATTTTATAGGGGGGTTAAGTGTTATAGTAGGGTTAGATTTATAGGTGGGTTAAGTGTTATAGTAGGGTTAGATTTTATAGGGGGGTTAAGTGTTATAGTAGGGTTAGATTTTATAGGGGGGTTAGTGTTATAGTAGGGTTAGATTTTATAGGGGGGTTAAGTGTATAGTAGGGTTAGATTTTATAGGGGGGTTAAGTGTTATAGTAGGGTTAGATTTTTATAGGGGGGTTAAGTGTTATAGTAGGGTTAGATTTTATAGGGGGTTAAGTGTTATAGTAGGGTTAGATTTTATAGGGGGGTTAAGTGTTATAGTAGGGTTAGATTTTATAGGGGGTGGTTAAGTGTTATAGTAGGGTTAGATTTTATAGGGGGGTTAAGTGTTATAGTAGGGTTAGATTTTATAGGGGGGTTAAGTGTTATAGTAGGGTTAGATTTTATAGGGGGTTGTTAAGTAGGGTTAGATGTTATAGGGGGGTAAGTGTATAGTAGGGTTAGATTTTATAGGGGGGTTAAGTGTTATAGTAGGGTTAGATTTTATAGGGGGGTTTAAGTGTTATAGTAGGGTTAGATTTTATAGGGGGGTTAAGTGTTATAGTAGGGTTAGATTTTATAGGGGGGTTAAGTGTTATAGTAGGGTTAGATTTTATAGGGGGGTTAAGTGTTATAGTAGGGTTAGATTTTATAGGGGGTTAAGTGTTATAGTAGGGTTAGATTTTATAGGGGGGTTAAGTGTTATAGTAGGGTTAGATTTTATAGGGGGGTTAAGTGTTATAGTAGGGTTAGATTTTATAGGGGGGTTAAGTGTTATAGTAGGGTTAGATTTTATAGGGGGGTTAAGTGTTATAGTAGGGTTAGATTTTATAGGGGGGTTAAGTGTTATAGTAGGGTTAGATTTTATAGGGGGTTAAGTGTTATTGTAGGGTTAGATTTTATAGGGGGGTTAAGTGTTATAGTAGGGTTAGATTTTATAGGGGGGTTAAGTGTTATAGTAGGGTTAGATTTTATAGGGGGGTTAAGTGTTATAGTAGGGTTAGATTTTATAGGGGGGTTAAGTGTTATAGTAGGGTTAGATTTTATAGGGGGGTTAAGTGTTATAGTAGGGTTAGATTTTATAGGGGGGTTAAGTGTTATAGTAGGGTTAGATTTTATAGGGGGGTTAAGTGTTATAGTAGGGTTAGATTTTATAGGGGGGTTAAGTGTTATAGTAGGGTTAGATTTTATAGGGGGGTTAAGTGTTATAGTAGGGTTAGATTTTATAGGGGGGTTAAGTGTTATAGTAGGGTTAGATTTTATAGGGGGGTTAAGTGTTATAGTAGGGTTAGATTTTATAGGGGGTTAAGTGTTATAGTAGGGTTAGATTTTATAGGGGGGTTAAGTGTTATAGTAGGGTTAGATTTTATAGGGGGGTTAAGTGTTATAGTAGGGTTAGATTTTATAGGGGGGTTAAGTGTTATAGTAGGGTTAGATTTTATAGGGGGGTTAAGTGTTATAGTAGGGTTAGATTTTATAGGGGGGTTAAGTGTTATAGTAGGGTTAGATTTTATAGGGGGGTTAAGTGTTATAGTAGGGTTAGATTTTATAGGGGGGTTAAGTGTTATAGTAGGGTTAGATTTTATAGGGGGGTTAAGTGTTATAGTAGGGTTAGATTTTATAGGGGGGTTAAGTGTTATAGTAGGGTTAGATTTTATAGGGGGGTTAAGTGTTATAGTAGGGTTAGATTTTATAGGTGGGTTAAGTGTTATAGTAGGGTTAGATTTTATAGGGGGGTTAAGTGTTATAGTAGGGTTAGATTTTATAGGTGGGTTAAGTGTTTATAGTAGGGTTAGATTTTATAGGGGGGTTAAGTGTTATAGTAGGGTTAGATTTTATAGGGGGGTTAAGTGTTATAGTAGGGTTAGATTTTATAGGGGGGTTAAGTGTTATAGTAGGGTTGATTTTATAGGGGGGGTTAAGTGTTATAGTAGGGTTAGATTATTATAGGGGGGTTAAGTGTTATAGTAGGGTTAGATTTTATAGGGGGGTTAAGTGTTATAGTAGGGTTTAGATTTTATAGGGGGGTTAAGTGTTATAGTAGGGTTAGATTTTATAGGGGGGTTAAGTGTTATAGTAGGGTTAGATTTTATAGGGGGGTTAAGTGTTATAGTAGGGTTAGATTTTATAGGGGGGTTAAGTGTTATAGTAGGGTTAGATTTTATAGGGGGTTAAGTGTTATAGTAGGGTTAGATTTTATAGGGGGGTTAAGTGTTATAGTAGGGTTAGATTTTATAGGGGGGTTAAGTGTTATAGTAGGGTTAGATTTTATTAGGGGGGTTAAGTGTTATAGTAGGGTTAGATAGTAGGGTTAGATTTTATAGGGGGTTTAGTGTTATAGTAGGGTTAGATTTTATAGGGGGTTAAGTGTTATAGTAGGGTTAGATTTTATAGGGGGGTTAAGTGTTATAGTAGGGTTAGATTTTATAGGGGGGTTAAGTGTTATAGTAGGGTTAGATTTTTATAGGGGGTTGTGTTATAGTAGGGTTAGATTTTATAGGGGGGTTAAGTGTTATAGTAGGGTTAGATTTTATAGGGGGGTTAAGTGTTATAGTAGGGTTAGATTTTATAGGGGGGTTAAGTGTTATAGTAGGGTTAGATTTTATAGGGGGGTTAAGTGTTATAGTAGGGTTAGATTTTATAGGGGGGTTAAGTGTTATAGTAGGGTTAGATTTTATAGGGGGGTTAAGTGTTATAGTAGGGTTAGATTTTATAGGGGGTTTAGTGTTATAGTAGGGTTAGATTTTATAGGGGGGTTAAGTGTTATAGTAGGGTTAGATTTTATAGGGGGGTTAAGTGTTATAGTAGGGTTAGATTTTATAGGGGGTTTAGTGTTATCGTAGGGTTAGATTTTATAGGGGGTTAAGTGTTTATAGTAGGGTTAGATTTTATAGGTGGGTTAAGTGTTATAGTAGGGTTAGATTTTATAGGGGGGTTAAGTGTTATAGTAGGGTTAGATTTTATAGGGGGTTGTGTTATAGTAGGGTTAGATTTTATAGGGGGGTTAAGTGTTATAGTAGGGTTAGATTTTATAGGGGGGTTAAGTGTTATAGTAGGGTTAGATTTAATAGGGGGGTTAAGTGTTATAGTAGGGTTAGATTTTATAGGGGGGTTAAGTGTTATAGTAGGGTTAGATTTTATAGGGGGGTTAAGTGTTATAGTAGGGTTAGATTTTATAGGGGGGTTAAGTGTTATAGTAGGGTTAGATTTTATAGGGGGGGTTAAGTGTTATAGTAGGGTTAGATTTTATAGGGGGTTTAGTGTTATCGTAGGGTTAGATTTTATAGGGGGGTTAAGTGTTATAGTAGGGTTAGATTTTATAGGGGGGTTAAGTGTTATAGTAGGGTTAGATTTTATAGGGGGGTTAAGTGTTATAGTAGGGTTAGATTTAATAGGGGGGTTAAGTGTTATAGTAGGGTTAGATTTTATAGGGGGTTAAGTGTTATAGTAGGGTTAGATTTTATAGGGGGGTTAAGTGTTATAGGAGGGTTAGATTTAATAGGGAATTTTTCAATTTAGGGTTTTTTAATTTAGATTTTTTGAAAAATATTTTAACATACAGGTTAAGTTTAAAGGGGGGTTAGGTGTTAGGTTAGTTTGCATTTAGGGTTCATGGCGGGATAGGGGGTTAATAGTTAGTACTTGTGGTGGGTTCATGGCTGCATAGGGGGTTAATAGTTAGCACTTGCTGTGGGTTCATGGCAGCATAGGGGGTTAATAGTTAGTACTTGCTGTGGGTTCATGGCTGCATAGGGGGTTAATAGTTAGCACTTGCGGTGGGTTCATGGCTGCATAGGGGGTTAATAATTAGCACTTGCGGTGGGTTCATGGCGGCATAGGGGGTTAATAATTAGCACTTGCTGTGGTTCATGGCTGCATAGGGGGTTAATAATTAGCACTTGCTGTGGGTTCATGGCGGCATAGGGGGTTAATAGTTAGCACTTGCTGTGGGTTCATGGCGGCATAGGGGGTTAATAGTTAGCACTTGCTGTGGGTTCATGGTGGCATAGGGGGTTAATAGTTAGCACTTGCTGTGGGTTCATGGCGGCATAGGGGGTTAATAGTTAGCACTTGCTGTGGGCTCATGGCTGCATAGGGGGTTAATAGTTAGCACTTGCGGTGGGTTCATGGCTGCATAGGGGTTAATAGTTAGCACTTGCGGTGGGTTCATGGCGGCATAGGGTATAAATAGTTAACACTTGCGGTGGGTTCATGGCAGCATAGGGGGTTAATAGTTAGCACTTGCTGTGGGTTCATGGCGGCATAGGGGGTTAATAGTTAGCACTTGCTGTGGGTTCATGGCAGCATAGGGGGTTAATAATTAGCACTTGCTGTGGGTTCATGGCAGCATAGGGGGTTAATAGTTAGCACTTGCTGTGGGTTCATGGCGGCATAGGGGGTTAATAGTTAGCACTTGCTGTGGGTTCATGGCAGCATAGGGGATTAATAGTTAGCACTTGCGGAGGGTTCATGGCGGCATAGGGGGTTAATAGTTAGCACTTGCTGTGGGTTCATGGCTGCATAGGGGGTTAATAGTTAGCACTTGCTGTGGGTTCATGGCGGCATAGGGGGTTAATAATTAGCACTTGCTGTGGGTTCATGGTTGCATTAGGGGTTAATAGTTAGCACTTGCTGTGGGTTCATGGCTGCATAGGGGGTTAATAGTTAGCACTTGCTGTGGGTTCATGGCTGCATAGGGGGTTAATAGTTAGCACTTGCTGTTGGTTCATGGCTGCGTAGGGGGTTAATAGTTAGCACTTGCGGTTGGTTCATGGCGGCATAGGGGGTTAATAGTTAGCACTTGCTGTGGGTTCATGGCGGCATAAGGGGTTAATAGTTAGCACTTGCTGTGGGTTCATGGCGGAATAGGGGGTTAATAGTTAGCACTTGCTGTGGGTTCATGGCCGCATAGGGGTTAATAGTTCGCACTTGCTGTGGGTTCATGGCGGCATAGGGGGTCAAAAGTTAGCACTTGCGGTGGGTTCATGGCTGCATAGGGGTTAATAGTTAACACTTGCGGTGGGTTCATGGCGGCATAGGGGGTTAATAGTTAACACTTGCTGTGGGATCATGGCAGCATAGGGGGTTAATAGTTAGCACTTGCTGTGGGTTCATGGCCGCATAGGGGTTAATAGTTCGTACTTGCTGTGGGTTCATGGCGGCATAGGGGGTTAATAGTTAGCACTTGCGGTGGGTCCATGGCTGCATAGGGGTTAATAGTTAACATTTGCGGTGGGTTCATGGCGGCATAGGGGGTTAATAGTTAACACTTGCTGTGGGTTCATGGCAGCATAGGGGGTTAATAGTTAGCACTTGCTGTGGGTTCATGGTGGCATAGGGGGTTAATAGTTAGCACTTGCTGTGGGTTCATGGCCGCATAGGGGTTAATAGTTCGCACTTGCTGTGGGTTCATGGCGGCATAGGGGCTTAATAGTTAGCACTTGCGGTGGGTTCATGGCTGCATAGGGGTTAATAGTTAACACTTGCGGTGGGTTCATGGCGGCATAGGGGGTTAATAGTTAACACTTGCTGTGGGTTCATGGCAGCATAGGGGGTTGTGACAAAACCAATCTCGCCACTGTACATTGGAGGGCCTGTTATGGAACATTCTTTGGGCTGGAGGTACATGGGCTTAAGGATACCCAGAGACTGCATGGAAATATGGAATTTTATATGCTGGACACCCCATGTACTTTCATAACTCTGTCTTATGTCTATGTCACCCTGTATCCATAAATACAGGATGGGTACAGGGTGTGAGTGCCCCTTGTGGGAGCAATTGTGACTCTATAAGCCAAGTGGGCATAAAAGACTTTATAGCTAATAAGAACTGTTCCTATATTCTCTAATAAGATGTATTCTATGTATGTTTCAGATCTGATTGTGTCTCAGGAGTCTGTCTGGGTAAACTGATTGTGTTTTGTGTAATTATGTTAACTAGACTGCCCAACATCAGATTGTCTGAGTAAACGTTCTTCCCTAGTTAATTAACTTAATATGTTAATCTGTTTTACCTGTGAATAGACAATTGTTAGAGTTTTGATGCATTGTTCATATGTTTGCTTTACTGTTAAACCAATGCCCTTTGTAACCTGAAGCCAGGGTGTATAAATCTGTGTGCTGCCTTCAAATAAAGTAGACATTCTGTTTTAAACCTGAAACTGGCTGGGTTGTGAATTGCTGATTCCCTATGCAGGACATTGTTCCCTGGTATTAACCCTTGGTACACTGTTGGTACCGTAACAGGGGTTAATAGTTAGCACTTGCTGTGGGTTCATGGCCGCATAGGGGTTAATAGTTCGCACTTGCTGTGGGTTCATGGCGGCATAGGGGGTTAATAGTTAGCACTTGCGGTGGGTCCATGGCTGCATAGGGGTTAATAGTTAACACTTGCGGTGGGTTCATGGCGGCATAGGGGGTTAATAGTTAACACTTGCTGTGGGTTCATGGCAGCATAGGGGGTTAATAGTTAGCACTTGATGTGGGTTCATGGTGGCATAGAGGGTTAATAGTTAGCACTTGCTGTGGGTTCATGGCTGCATAGGGGGTTAATAGTTAGCACTTGCTGTGGGTTCATGGCTGCATAGGGGGTTAATAGTTAGCACTTGCTGTGGGTTCATGGCTGCGTAGGGGGTTAATAGTTAGCACTTGCTGTGGGTTCATGGCTGCATAGGGGGTTAATAGTTAGCACTTGCTGTGGGTTCATGGTTGCATTAGGGGTTAATAGTTAGCACTTGCTGTGGGTTCATGGCGGCATAGGGGGTTAATAATTAGCACTTGCTGTGGGTTCATGGTTGCATTAGGGGTTAATAGTTAGCAATTGCTGTGGGTTCATGGCAGCATAGGGGGTTAATAGTTAGCACTTGCTGTGGGTTCATGGCTGCATAGGGGGTTAATAGTTAGCACTTGCTGTGGGTTCATGGCTGCGTAGGGGGTTAATAGTTAAAACTTGCGGTTGGTTCATGGCGGCATAGGGGGTTAACAGTTAGCACTTGCTGTGGGTTCATGGCGGCATAAGGGGTTAATAGTTAGCACTTGCTGTGGGTTCATGGCGGCATAGGGGGTAAATAGTTAGCACTTGCTGTGGGTTCATGGTTGCATTAGGGGTTAATAGTTAGCACTTGCGGTGGGTTCATAGCGGCATAGGGGGTTAATAGTTAGCACTTGCTGTGGGTTCATGGCGGCATAGGGGGTTAATAATTAGCACTTGCTGTGGGTTCATGGTTGCATTAGGGGTTAATAGTTAGCACTTGCGGTGGGTTCATGGCTGCATAGGGGTTAATAGTTAGCACTTGCTTTGGGTTCATGGCAGCATAGGGGGGTAATAATTAGCACTTGCTGTGGGTTCATGGCTGCATAGGGGGTTAATAGTTAGCACTTGCTGTGGGTTCATGGCGGCATAGACGGTTAATAATTAGCACTTGCGGTTGGTTCATGGCGGCATAGGGGGTTAATAGTTAGCACTTGCTGTGGGTTCATGGCTGCATAGGGGGTAAATAGTTAGCACTTGCTGTGGGTTCATGGCGGCATAGGGGGTTAATAATTAGCACTTGCTGTGGGTTCATGGTTGCATTAGGGGTTAATAGTTAGCACTTGCGGTGGGTTCATGGCGGCATAGGGGGTTAATAATTAGCACTTGCTGTGGGTTCATGGTTGCATTAGGGGTTAATAGTTAGCACTTGCGTTGGGTTCATGGCAGCATAGGGGGTTAATAAATAGCACTTGCTGTGGGTTCATGGCTGCATAGGGGGTTAATAATTAGCACTTGCTGTGGGTTCATGGCTGCATAGGGGGTTAATAGTTAGCACTTGCTGTGGGTTCATGGCTGCATAGGGGTTAATAGTTAGCACTTGCTTTGGGTTCATGGCAGCATAGGGGGTTAATAATTAGCACTTGCTGTGGGTTCATGGCTGCATAGGGGGTTAATAGTTAGCACTTGCTGTGGGTTCATGGCTGCATAGGGGGTTAATAGTTAGCACTTGCGGTGGGTTCATGGCGGCATAGACGGTTAATAATTAGCACTTGCTGTGGGTTCATGGCTGCATAGGGGGTTAATAGTTAGCACTTGCTGTGGGTTCATGGCTGCATAGGGGGTTAATAGTTAGCACTTGCTGTGGGTTCATGGCAGCATAGAGGGTTAATAATTAGCACTTGCTGTGGGTTCATGCGGTGGGTTCATGGCAGCATAGAGGGTTAATAATTAGCACTTGCTGTGGGTTCATGGCAGCATAGGGGGTTAATAGTTAGCACTTGCTGTGGGTTCATGGCGGCATAGGGGGTTAATAGTTAGCACTTGCTGTGGGTTCATGGCGGCATAGGGGGTTAATAGTTAGCACTTGCTGTGGGTTCATGGCTGCATAGGGGGTTAATAGTTAGCACTTGCTGTGGGTTCATGGCAGCATAGAGGGTTAATAGTTAGCACTTGCTGTGGGTTCATGGCGGCATAGGGGGTTAATAGTTAGCACTTGCTGTGGGTTCATGGCGGCATACGGGGTTAATAGTTAGCACTTGCTGTGGGTTCATGGCTGCATAGGGGGTTAATAGTTAGCACTTGCTGTGGGTTCATGGCAGCATAGAGGGTTAATAATTAGCACTTGCTGTGGGTTCATGCGGTGGGTTCATGGCGGCATAGACGGTTAATAATTAGCACTTGCTGTGGGTTCATGGCTGCATAGGGGGTTAATAGTTAGCACTTGCTGTGGGTTCATGGCTGCATAGGGGGTTAATAGTTAGCACTTGCTGTGGGTTCATGGCAGCATAGAGGGTTAATAATTAGCACTTGCTGTGGGTTCATGGCAGCATAGGGGGTTAATAGTTAGCACTTGCTGTGGGTTCATGGCGGCATAGGGGGTTAATAGTTAGCACTTGCTGTGGGTTCATGGCGGCATAGGGGGTTAATAGTTAGCACTTGCTGTGGGTTCATGGCTGCATAGGGGGTTAATAGTTAGCACTTGCTGTGGGTTCATGGCAGCATAGAGGGTTAATAGTTAGCACTTGCTGTGGGTTCATGGCGGCATAGGGGGTTAATAGTTAGCACTTGCTGTGGGTTCATGGCGGCATAGGGGGTTAATAGTTAGCACTTGCTTTGGGTTCATGGCGGCATAGGGGGTTAATAGTTAGCACTTGTGGTGGGTTCATGGTGGGATAGGGGGTTAATAGTTAGCACTTGCTGTGGGTTCATGGCTGCATAGGGGGTTAATAGTTAGCACTTGCTGTGGGTTCATGGCTGCATAGGGGTTAATAGTTAGCACTTGCTTTGGGTTCATGGCAGCATAGGGGGTTAATAATTATCACTTGCTGTGGGTTCATGGCTGCATAGGGGGTTAATAGTTAGCACTTGCTGTGGGTTCATGGCTGCATAGGGGGTTAATAGTTAGCACTTGCGGTGGGTTCATGGCGGCATAGACGGTTAATAATTAGCACTTGCTGTGGGTTCATGGCTGCATAGGGGGTTAATAGTTAGCACTTGCTGTGGGTTCATGGCTGCATAGGGGGTTAATAGTTAGCACTTGCTGTGGGTTCATGGCAGCATAGAGGGTTAATAATTAGCACTTGCTGTGGGTTCATGCGGTGGGTTCATGGCGGCATAGACGGTTAATAATTAGCACTTGCTGTGGGTTCATGGCTGCATAGGGGGTTAATAGTTAGCACTTGCTGTGGGTTCATGGCTGCATAGGGGGTTAATAGTTAGCACTTGCTGTGGGTTCATGGCAGCATAGAGGGTTAATAATTAGCACTTGCTGTGGGTTCATGGCAGCATAGGGGGTTAATAGTTAGCACTTGCTGTGGGTTCATGGCGGCATAGGGGGTTAATAGTTAGCACTTGCTGTGGGTTCATGGCGGCATAGGGGGTTAATAGTTAGCACTTGCTGTGGGTTCATGGCTGCATAGGGGGTTAATAGTTAGCACTTGCTGTGGGTTCATGGCAGCATAGGGGGTTAATAGTTAGCACTTGCTGTGGGTTCATGGCGGCATAGGGGGTTAATAGTTAGCACTTGCTGTGGGTTCATGGCGGCATAGGGGGTTAATAGTTAGCACTTGCTTTGGGTTCATGGCGGCATAGGGGGTTAATAGTTAGCACTTGTGGTGGGTTCATGGTGGGATAGGGGGTTAATAGTTAGCACTTGCTGTGGGTTCATGGCTGCATAGGGGGTTAATAGTTAGCACTTGCTGTGGGTTCATGGCTGCATAGGGGTTAATAGTTAGCACTTGCTTTGGGTTCATGGCAGCATAGGGGGTTAATAATTAGCACTTGCTGTGGGTTCATGGCTGCATAGGGGGTTAATAGTTAGCACTTGCTGTGGGTTCATGGCGGCATAGGGGGTTAATAGTTAGCACTTGCTTTGGGTTCATGGCGGCATAGGGGGTTAATAGTTAGCACTTGTGGTGGGTTCATGGCGGGATAGGGGGTTAATAGTTAGCACTTGCTGTGGGTTCATGGCTGCATAGGGGGTTAATAGTTAGCACTTGCTGTGGGTTCATGGCTGCATAGGGGTTAATAGTTAGCACTTGCTTTGGGTTCATGGCAGCATAGGGGGTTAATAATTAGCACTTGCTGTGGGTTCATGGCTGCATAGGGGGTTAATAGTTAGCACTTGCTGTGGGTTCATGGCTGCATACGTGGTTAATAGTTAGCACTTGCTGTGGGTTCATGGCTGCGTAGGGGGTTAATAGTTAACACTTGCTGTGGGTTCATGGCTGCATAGGGGGTTAATAGTTAGCACTTGCTGTGGGTTCATGGCTGCATAGGGGGTTAATAGTTAGCACTTGCTGTGGGTTCATGGCTGCCTAGGGGGTTAATAGTTAGCACTTGCTGTGGGTTCATGGCTGCATAGGGGGTTAATAGTTAGCACTTGCGGTGGGTTCATGGCGGCATAGGGGGTTAATAGTTAGCACTTGCTGTGGGTTCATGGCGGCATAGGGGGTTAATAGTTAGCACTTGCGGTGGGTTCATGGCTGCATAGGGGGTTAATAATTATCACTTGCTGTGGGTTCATGGCTGCATAGGGGGTTAATAGTTAGCACTTGCTGTGGGTTCATGGTGGCATAGGGGGTTAATAGTTAGCACTTGCAGTGGGTATGTGGTGGTGCAGGGGTTAATAGATAGAACTTGCAGTGGGTATATGGTGGTGCAGGGGTTAATAGATAGAACTTGCAGTGGGTATATGGTGGTGCAGGGGTTAATAGAACTTGCAGTGGGTATATGGTGGTGCAGGGGTTAATAGTTAGCACTTGCGGTGGGTATGTGGTGGTGCAGGGGTTAATAGATAGAACTTGCAGTGGGTATATGGTGGTGCAGGGGTTAATAGAACTTGCAGTGGGTATATGGTGGTGCAGGGGTTAATAGTTAGCACTTGCGGTGGGTATGTGGCGGTGCAGGGGTTAATAGATAGAACTTGCAATGGTATATGGTGGTTTAGAGGTTAATAGTTAGAACTTGCGGTGTTTATGTGGTGGTTAATACAGCTTAATAGTTAGAACTTGCGGTGTTTATGTGGTGGTTAATACAGCTTAATAGTTAGATACTTGTGGTGAGTATGTGGCGCATAGGGGTTAAAAGATAGTACTTGCGGTGGGTATGTGGTGGTGCAGGGGTTAATAGAACTTGCAGTGGGTACATGGTGGTGCAGGGGTTAATATTTAGCACTTGCGGTGGGTATGTGGTGGTGCAGGGGTTAATAGATAGAACTTGCAGTGGGTATATGGTGGTGCAGGGGTTAATAGAACTTGCAGTGGGTATGTGGTGGTGCAGGGGTTAATAGATAGAACTTGCAGTGGCTATATGGTGGTGCAGGGGTTAATAGATAGAACTTGCAGTGGGTATATGGTGGTGCAGGGGTTAATAGTTAGCACTTGCTGTGGCTATATGGTGGTTTAGAGTTAAATAATGACTTGCGGTGTGTATGTGGTGGTTTAGATCTTTATTAGTGTAGTGTTATTTTGCGATCATGGGGTACTTCGGTTTAGGGGTATTAGAATTAGGCACATGGCAGTTATATTCCAGGGATCGTTTACTATACATAACCAATATGGTCGGTTATCCTGGGTGTTGCTTAAGCCAGCATCGCCGACCAATAGCGGCTATGTCGCTCGACAAGCTCGCTTGACATATCGGCGGATCCCTTGGAATATTTCGCTGCCTCCTAGCACTTTCAATCATCGGGGCCTTATACTTAATATACAGGTCTTAGCATTTTCTAGTTTAAACTTTTTTTTCTTAGTTAAAATAGGACTCTTCTATTTTTGTGTGAATTCCAATTGGTTGGAACTGAACCCATTAATAAATATGATAGGTTATTATTCAAAAGCATTGGCTGTATGTTGGGGGGGGCAGCAGATTTCCCAGTGCCTAGGGCAGCACTGAGACAGATGGAGATAGATAGATAGATAGATAGATAGATAGATAGATAGATAGATAGAAAGGTAGATATTTTTAAATATAAAATGCGTATTTGTGTGTGTATCAGTAAATAATATATATGTAACCTTTATTTTCAAATGCAGTAGCAGAATAGTTCTAGTCCTCTGTCTGTTGGAGAGCTATACCATGTAAGTACTCTGCATGCTGTCAAACAGACGTTCTTCAGTATTCTGTGCCAGTCTCGGCACATGGACATTGTATTCCATCATATTCTCATAACCCCCAGATTTGTGCATTATTCCGTTAAGCTCCGTCCCCCTCTGCTATCTATGTTTCCAGCAGTTCTTTGAAATCACAGGGAACTGGCACCTGTCAGCAATGTCAAGGCTGATATCTCACTAGTCAGCTAATGTCAGGGCTGATATCTCACTAGTCAGGTAATGTCAGGTGACACGTGTCACGAATGCCAGGAGATAGCATGACACATATTACACATGACCTGCTCCTTATCTATCTGGGATGCCAGCTGGTTCAGTCTCCTGTTGAAAAGTAATTACACAGATAAAAAAGTAAAAAAAACAACCTGAATCATTAATTTTATAAAAGCTTGTTTTTTCTACAGTATAACACTGCATTTTGGACAAAAGTTATCGGAGTCTCTTCCCTTGGAAATATCTTATAAATTCAGACACATTGAATGTGACAGTGTAAATATATGGTTGTTTCTCTTCCTTCCTAAAATTAAAACCTCAGCCATTCATTCACACAATTTGATCTGGTGTATTTTCTAAGCGATAGCTACCGAATTTCCGTTCTCCAGAGAGACCAATGGCTTTTTTAATTACAATTTTGACCTCGGTTTTTGATGATTTTCTCTAATTTATGCTTCTCACCTAATTACCCAAATGCTGTAATGAGAAATATTTCCTGTTTATCTTATCTGTTTAACCTTCTGATAGTCTCTGGAATTCTCCCCAGTTAGACAATTCAGATACCTAAGTCTTAGAAATATCATTTATTTTTTTGTTACAATAGTATTGCCCAAAGCATGGCTCAGAGAAGACTATGCTGCCTTCAATGTTTTACCTGGCCTGCTATTCTCTAATTAAATAATGTATGTACCAAAACCACAGAGATACACTGTACAATGGCCCAATGTTTTACCTGGCCTGCTATTCTCTAATTAAATAATGTATGTACCAAAACCACAGAGATACACTGTACAATGGCCCCAATGCTTTACCTGGCCTGCTATTCTCTAATTAAATAATGTATGTACCAAAACCACAGAGATACACTGTACAATGGCCCCAATGCTTTACCTGGCCTGCTATTCTCTAATTAAATAATGTATGTACCAAAACCACAGAGATACACTGTACAATGGCCCCAATGCTTTACCTGGCCTGCTATTCTCTAATTAAATAATGTATGTACCAAAACCACAGAGATACACTGTACAATGGCCCCAATGCTTTACCTGGCCTGCTATTCTCTAATTAAATAATGTATGTACCAAAACCACAGAGATACACTGTACAATGGCCCCAATGTTTTACCTGGCCTGCTATTCTCTAATTAAATAATGTATGTACCAAAACCACAGAGATACACTGTACAATGGCCCCAATGCTTTACCTGGCCTGCTATTCTCTAATTAAATAATGTATGTACCAAAACCACAGAGATACACTGTACAATGGCCCCAATGCTTTACCTGGCCTGCTATTCTCTAATTAAATAATGTATGTACCAAAACCACAGAGATACACTGTACAATGGCCCCCAATGCTTTACCTGGCCTGCTATTCTCTAATTAAATAATGTATGTACCAAAACCACAGAGATACACTGTACAATGGCCCCAATGCTTTACCTGGCCTGCTATTCTCTAATTAAATAATGTATGTACCAAAACCACAGAGATACACTGTACAATGGCCCCAATGCTTTACCTGGCCTGCTATTCTCTAATTAAATAATGTATGTACCAAAACCACAGAGATACACTGTACAATGGCCCCAATGCTTTACCTGGCCTGCTATTCTCTAATTAAATAATGTATGTACCAAAACCACAGAGATACACTGTACAATGGCCCCAATGCTTTACCTGGCCTGCTATTCTCTAATTAAATAATGTATGTACCAAAACCACAGAGATACACTGTACAATGGCCCCAATGCTTTACCTGGCCTGCTATTCTCTAATTAAATAATGTATGTACCAAAACCACAGAGATACACTGTACAATGGCCCCAATGTTTTACCTGGCCTGCTATTCTCTAATTAAATAATGTATGTACCAAAACCACAGAGATACACTGTACAATGGCTCCAATGCTTTACCTGGCCTGCTATTCTCTAATTAAATAATGTATGTACCAAAACCACAGAGATACACTGTACAATGGCTCCAATGCTTTACCTGGCCTGCTATTCTCTAATTAAATAATGTATGTACCAAAACCACAGAGATACACTGTACAATGGCCCCAATGCTTTACCTGGCCTGCTATTCTCTAATTAAATAATGTATGTACCAAAACCACAGAGATACACTGTACAATGGCCCAATGCTTTACCTGGCCTGCTATTCTCTAATTAAATAATGTATGTACCAAAACCACAGAGATACACTGTACAATGGCCCCAATGCTTTACCTGGCCTGCTATTCTCTAATTAAATAATGTATGTACCAAAACCACAGAGATACACTGTACAATGGCTCCAAATGCTTTACCTGGCCTGCTATTCTCTAATTAAATAATGTATGTACCAAAACCACAGAGATACACTGTACAATGGCCCCAATGTTTTACCTGGCCTGCTATTCTCTAATTAAATAATGTATGTACCAAAACCACAGAGATACACTGTACAATGGCTCCAATGCTTTACCTGGCCTGCTATTCTCTAATTAAATAATGTATGTACCAAAACCACAGAGATACACTGTACAATGGCTCCAATGCTTTACCTGGCCTGCTATTCTCTAATTAAATAATGTATGTACCAAAACCACAGAGATACACTGTACAATGGCCCCAATGCTTTACCTGGCCTGCTATTCTCTAATTAAATAATGTATGTACCAAAACCACAGAGATACACTGTACAATGGCTCCCAATGTTTTACCTGGCCTGCTATTCTCTAATTAAATAATGTATGTACCAAAACCACAGAGATACACTGTACAATCTCCCCAATGTTTTACCTGGCCTGCTATTCTCTAATTAAATAATGTATGTACCAAAACCACAGAGATACACTGTACAATGGCCCCAATGCTTTACCTGGCCTGCTATTCTCTAATTAAATAATGTATGTACCAAAACCACAGAGATACACTGTACAATGGCCCCAATGCTTTACCTGGCCTGCTATTCTCTAATTAAATAATGTATGTACCAAAACCACAGAGATACACTGTACAATGGCCCCAATGCTTTACCTGGCCTGCTATTCTCTTATTAAATAATGTATGTACCAAAACCACAGAGATACACTGTACAATCTCCCCAATGCTTTACCTGGCCTGCTATTCTCTTATTAAATAATGTATGTACCAAAACCACAGAAATACACTGTACAATGGCCCAATGCTTTACCTGGCCTGCTAGTCTCTATTTAAATAATGTATGTACCAAAACCACAGAAATACACTGTACAATTTTTAATGGCAATCCATGTCACCTCCAGAAGTTTAGGCACAGTTTTTAATTGTCTATTAAGCCTCTGAGATGCCCAGATTAGAACTAATATTTGCTTTTTAGTGACATGTCTTCTTCTGCCCTGTTGCTATGAGCTGTGGATCTAGTGAGATCAAACAACACAATACTATCGCAACAGCCACAACAATATAAAAAATAAACAGAAAAACAACGCTGAAAAGACAAATTAGAATGTAACAGAGCAAAGTACAATCTTAATAAGAAGATCAATAGGAAGCTTAATAAAATTGTTTCATAAATGTGTTTAAAAAAGTAAAATACTTTTCAGATATTGATTGTTAATTAGTATCGCTATCAGCTCTTTTCCCTATATGCATATCTAAAACTGGATATATAAAGTGTATACCAAATGTCCATACATTAAATAGGGACAAATAGAGTCATAGTCACCAAATAGGTAAAATACTTTTAGAAGGACTTCAATATCCAAGGGGTGATATTGCCAAAAAGGGAGATTACGCCAAAAAAGGTTGATGGTAGATGATTATAATCCCATCCGGTGTTCGCCACTAGCTGTAATATCCAATGAACTCCTCCCTGGGTGCTGCTTGAAATAAGAGACAGATTGCCACTGTTTCAACGAGAGGAACAAATTCCGAGAAGAAAACACAAGCGCAACCCAGATTCAAAGCAGTATAACAAAATTTATTAGAACACACTATGCTAAGTTGCACTTACAAGATATAAGGTAAAAACAGGGTCATCATGCAGACCACAGCAAAGATCAGCTTCACTGATAGCTCCGGATCCACTGCGTGACAAGTCTTGAACATTGTTCCTTTTTTCAATCTATTCATAAAGTCCGCTTAGAAAGTGGATGAAACGCGAGGCCGGAAGGGGAGGAGGCACAGAGATGCCGTGTTACAGCTCAGATGGGAAAGAGCTACTATCCCTTGTACCCAACATTGCAAGCAAGTTCCTAGGGGCCGTGTAAAGTTTCAACGGCCACCGGATTACAGCACTCCAGGTGCAGCTTGACAATATCCCCAGTTCCCTGGGGTTTCATAACAGCAGCCGGTTTACTCTCTAGGTGGCTGACAGGCCTCTCAACCGGGCCTACCTGGGTAACAACATTGAATTGATTCCTGGGCCTCTAGTTAACAATGTCTGTCAGACCTGATCCGACAGTGTGGATCAGGTCCGACAGACATCGCTGAATACGGCGAGCAATACGCTCGCCGTATTCAGCATTGCAGCAGCAGCTCACAAGAGCTGCTGTTGCAACGTCGCCCCCTGCAGACTCGCGGCCAATGGGCTGCCAGCAGGGGGTGTCAATCAACCCGATCATACTCGATCGGGTTGATTTCCGGTGATGTCTGCCCGCCTGCTCAGAGCAGGCGGACAGGTTATGGAGCAGCGGTTTTTGTGACCGCTGCTTCATAACTGCTGCTTCTGGTGAGTCTGAAGACTCGCCAGAAACAGGGGCCATCAAGCTCCTTACGGAGCTTGATAACTAGAGGCCCTGTTGTTAATTTGGTACGATTGGGTGGAGTACGGAGAATGGAGTTGCACACAGCCTGGATCTGTATCGTCCTACGAGGACAGAGAGAAGCAACCTACTGTTCCGCAGCAAAGACAGCCCGATATTGCCCATCTGTAATCTGAGCAGGCAAAGGGCAGAAGACGGAGATACATACAGCCTGGTTCTGTATCAATGGATGTCACGCTGGGAGCCAACTTCGGAGGCGGGAGCACACACCCCCTGGTTCTGGGTGTGCTGGCTCTGTGAGGCTCGATCCTTGAGGTCATGAGAAGTGGCTCTAGGGTCCTGCTGTCTATAGTTCCAGTGCTGGAGGTTTGTGTAATCGTCCTGATTAGGATCTACTACTACCCTAAGTGGTAATACAGAGCATCAGTAATATAGGCTGCAGTTACCACAATAACCAGAGTTTAATGGGTTTTCATGGAACCAGTGCTAACCAAATACAGCTACAATTGCAGACAGTAACAAGGTCCTGATCACATATAGGCTTCAACTAACGCCCAGACAGCGGCGTGCACTGGGCCAACCTAAAGGAGATCTCCTCTGATAAGCTATACCCATCAACCACTAAGTCTATTACTTTGATAAGTTTGTGCTTGCTTGATTCTGCTTTTATGTCAGATAGCTAAAAAAGGGGGAAAAGAAAAAAAAAAGAAATTACACTTACTAAAAGCCGTTTCAACAATCGGACAAGGCTGACAATCTGGTAAGACTGTTTGTGCTTGCTCCTGCTCTGCCACCAGCTTTTTAAAAATACTTATTAAAAGCTTTACTAACACCCTGGCTGTTATTCTGAAAGACTGTTTTTGCTTACTTCTGTACTATCGCTAGCGCCTTAAAACTGCATGCTAAAAGATCTAAGCTTATTTAAAGGGACAGTAATCTGCTGGACTTTAAAGACTTGATGCTTCATAGGATATAAGCAAAAAGGATAACACTGTAATCTGCTTATTGCTACTTTTTGATATTAACTTGCACATTGTTATAATACTGTTGCCACTTGTTGATATTTACTTGCACATTGTTATAATACTGTTGCCACTTGTTGATATTTACTTGCACATTGTTATAATACTGTTGCCACTTGTTGATATTTACTTGCACATTGTTATAATACTGTTGCCACTTGTTGATATTAACTTGCACATTGTTATAATACTGTTGCCAGTTGTTGATATTTACTTGCACATTGTTATAATACTGTTGCCACTTGTTGATATTAACTTGCACATTGTTATAATACTGTTGCCACTTGTTGATATTTACTTGAATACAGGGCTAAGATTTTCAGGTGTAATCTATAGTTAGCGATATTTAAACGTTTTGATCTAATTTAGGACTGTATAAGCTATATTGACATATAAGCCTTTTTGTGACTTGCTTATTGCTAGACTGTTTGTTTTACGCTTTTTTTTGGGGTCTGGTTCAAAAAAAAAAAGGGAAAAAAAAGAAAAGAAAAAAAAGGGGTAATAAAGGAGGGAAGGAAAGAAAGGGAGAGAGAAAAAAAGAAAAAAGGGGGTTTCTTTTTGTTTTTTGCTGAATTAATGGTTAGACCAATGCTACCATAGTACCATAGTCTGAGGTGCGGTAGATAATCTAAAGATATATACAAACTAACAAGATCTTTTTCCTGTCATTTAGTGCCAACACTTATACTAACAGACCGGCTTCTAATAAAGAATAAAAAGTGGCTCTAAAATATTTGTGTTAAAGGAGATCAAGGCCCCGGTTCATAGTATCTTGGTTTCAAAGAGCTTTTTTTTTTTTTTCCCTATACGCTTTTCAAGAGCATTTTATGTTAAGAACACATTAACACATAACAGACCCAACTATATAGGGTCCCTATAATCTTGTCGCAGGAGACTGTAGACCTTCACATTCACCCCCTTCGCCAAGGAACAGCACCAACTATCACTTTCCGTATTCTGCACCTATCTACACACGGTATTTCTATACACCCACACTTTCTTTTCTTTTTTTTTTTTTTCTTTTTCCTGTCTGCCCACAATTCTTTACACTTTTACACTATAACCAAGCTTGTGATTTTATTATATGGACAAATTCATTACTAGCCATAAATTAAATGCACCAGTTATGCCGCCTAAAATAAGAGACAGGAAGACTAGAATTAGTACCGACAATTCAGCAAACCTAGGACCATTAGCTAACATGGTAGATACACTGAAGGAACCTCAGGATATTGTGAAACAAATTTCGGATCTTATGATTCCACAATTTGAACATCTGAAATATCAAATCTGGCTAATGAGGTCAAACATTTTACACATAGGCTAAACGAAGCTGAACTACGATTTAGAGGACACAAATGTTCAACAAGCAGTTACTATCCGGGACCAAGCAGCACAGCTTGTAAATATCCAATATAAATTGAATGAACTCGAAGACGAACTAGGCGCAATAACGTCAGAATAATAGGTTTACCTGAAACCTCCGATTTCTTTGACCTCATTCAATTTATGTCAAGGACTTTGCCATTGGCTCTGGGTATTGAAAATAGTTCTCTCCCGCTGGCTCACCGCATAGGCACACCAAAAGGTTTATCTGATGGTACATTTAAGAGCAGACCGGTAATTGCAAGGTTTCTGAACTTTCAGGATAAGCTCAGAATCATGCAGCTCTATAAAAAGAAAATCCCTTTTACATTTCAAGATAAAACAATACTCTTATTTCAAGATTTCTCGGTAGAAACAACGTTACAGCGCAAAGAAATTACGCCCCTTTGCACTAAACTTATTGCCAGCGGCGTTAAGGCTACAGTTATATATCCAGCTAAATTAAAAATATTTACGGAAAATGAGCCCATGATCATGAGTGACCCTAGGAATGTCAGAGACTTTGCAACCAAAAAGGGCATTACTTTTTAAAAACGGTATTAAATCTTAAAGACGATTCATGCTACTAAATTACCAAATTACAAAGTATAATTATGTTTATGATTATTTTATGCAACTACGATGTTAACCCAGAGGAGGTTATTTGTGGGTTTTTGTTTTTTTTTCTCGCTCCCCTCCCCCCCCACACCACACTGCTGTTTACACTTCATTCTTACCTGCACGCTTAGATGATGCCCCAACTTAATTTGGCATCTTGGAATGTTGGTGGCATTACGTCACCCCAAAAACACAAAAAAAAATTATAGCACAGCTAAACCGTTACAAACCAGATATAGTCTTCCTACAGGAGACCCATCTGAGGGAAGAGGAACTTATGAAACCTAAAATGGGCTGGATAGGCGAAGTTCTAGGAACCCCTTGTAAGAACAGGAAAAAGGGAGTGGCAATCCTTGTTAATAAAAACTTACAATATAACATATTAGATTTAACTCTGGATCAGAGAAAAGATATATGGTTTTACAAATAATGATTGACGGTATGCTTTTTAACTTGTGTAATATCTATGCTCCCAATAAACTAGAGTGATCATTCAGGGATAAACTTCAGACACTTCTTCTCACATCTTATTCAAAAAATCTTGTAATTGCAGGAGATTTTAATTTAACTGTATATCCAACTTTAGATAGACTTAAACCTGCACTAAATAAAAATAGTAAACAAGAATCTAAACTATTTAAACATTTTAATAATCTACTACACATTAAGGATATTTGGAGGATACAGAACCCAGATGGGTGACACCATCGCCCCCAAGCTCTGCAGCACCATCAACTACTCCATCGAAACTGGCACCTTCCCGGATGACTGGAAGCATGCAGAATTAAAACCCCTACTGAAAAAACCCACGGCTGACCCCAATGATCCGAAGAACTACCGCCAAATCTCTTTGCTCCCCTTTGCGGCCAAAGTCATTGAGAAGTCCATCAACGCGCAACTCGTTGACTACATCGAAGCCAACCACACCCTGGACCCCTCCCAATCCGGTTTCAGGAGCAACCACAGCACCGAGACCGCCCTCCTCGCTGCCACAGATGACATCCTCGCCCTACTCGACCGAGGTGAGACCGCTGCCCTCATTCTCCTAGACCTCTCAGCAGCATTCAACACTGTCTCCCACCTCACCCTCCGCAACCGACTACACAATGCCGGCATATGCGACAAAGCCCTGGAATGAATCACCTCCTTCCTCACCGGCAGAACCCAGAATGTTAGACTCCCACCATTCACCTCCAAGCCTACAGAAATCAGCTGCGGCATACCCCAAGGCTCTTCACTGAGCCCCACCCTATTCAACATCTACATGGCCCCTCTCTCCGCCATCACCCGACGACACAACCTCAACATCGTCTCCTACGCCGACAACAACCAGCTAATCAGCTCACTCACCAGTGACCCCACCACCGCCAAGAGAAACGTCCACGAAGGGCTGACAGCAGACACCACCTGGATGAACTACAATGCCTAAAGCTGAACGCAGACAAGACCAAAATCCTCCTCCTCGGTCCCACCACATCTGCTTGGAATAACTCATGGTGGCCCACAGCCCTCGGACACCCTCCAACCCCCACCGACCATTTACGAAATCTATTCATCATTCTGGACTCATCGCTCTCCATGGACCAGCAAATCAACGCCGTCTCTTCTGCATGCTTCCACACACTTCACCTGCTGCAAAAGATCTTCAAATGGATCCCAACCGAGACCAGGAAGACTGTCACTCACGCCCTCGTCAGCAGCCGACTGGACTATGGTAACAGAACTCCTCGGCCAGACTAATCCTTGACATCCCTCGTCAATGCCACATCACCAAACACTTGTGGGACCTGCACTGGCTCCCCATCAACAAAAGAATAACCTTCAAGCTTCTCACCCACGCATTCAAGGCCCTCCACAACATCGGTCCCGAATACTTGAACCACCGCGTTACCTTCTAAACCCCTACCAGACAACTTTGATCGGCCGACCAAGCCCTCGCTGTCATCCCCCACATCAGGAAAACCACAGCGGGAGGCAGATCCTTCTCTCACCTGGCAGCCAAGACTTGGAACACCCTCCCGCTGCACCTCAGACAAGCTACCACCCTAACTAAGTTCAGAAAGGACCTCAAGACCTGGCTCTTCGACTGAACTGCAACCCTCAGCGCCTTGAGACCCTTGCAGGTGAATAGTTGCGCTTTACAAGAACCCAATAGATAGATAGAGATATAAGACGTTTTACCTGTGAGTCTCACTCATATCAAACAATGTTGAGGATAGATTATTTTCTTGTATCAGAAAGTATGTTGGGGTTAGAGATGCTAGCGGATATTAAAGAAGTGGTTATTTCAGACCACACGATTCTCACTCTAAAGATTACTTTAAGGAAGTCATTGACCGGCAATAATAATAGGTTGTTTTTTCCAAGATATTTGGCAGAGAATGTTAGATTTAAAACCTGGCTGAGAATAAAATGGAAAGAATTTTTTCAAATAAATTTCTCCCCGTCCATCCAGACAGAAACTTTATGGGAATATTTTAAAGCAGTGCTTAGGGGGGAGATTAAGGCATACCTAGTTATTCAAAAAAGGAAAATGACAATGAAGGATACACAACTAGCTAATCAACTACGCAATGCCTATAATACATACGTTAGCGATCCCTCCCCAAAATTTTGGAAGATTTATCAGCAGATTAAAAAAGAAAGAGAAACCTTTTTAACTCAAAGGTCAGCACAAGATGCTCTTAGAACTAGTTTTTTTTTTATAGATACGGAGGGAAAGCTGGGAAGTACCTGGCTGGTCTTACCAAAGCTAAAAAAAACAAACAATGATTGAAGCTCTCAATACACCAGCAGGCAGAATTTATAAAACTAAGGAAATTAACAATTTTGTCTTACAATATTTTCAAGAGCTTTACTCTAAAGATAAAATAGATTTAGCCTCCAAATATAAATTCTGGCAAAATATACAGACCCCAAAACTAGAAAAAGAGCAACAGGAGGCTCTAAATGCCCCAATTACCTCCAATGAAGTAATTGAGGCTATTAAGAAAGCAGCACTGAACAAAGCTGCTGGTCCAGACCAGATCCCCATAGAACTATATAAAATTCTATCAGATGAGATAGTTCAAACACTGGTCCTACTTTTTAATAATTATTATTCTGAAGCAAAACCTTGCTCCAGATACTTTACAGCCTCACAAATTGTCCTGATCTTAAAAAAAGACAAAGACCCGGAACAGATAAACTCATACAGGCCGATTTCACTTTTAAACAGTGATTACAAAATTTTGACGAGTATCCTCGGTTCTAGACAGGGTTGCCCACTCTGCCCCTACCTGTTCAAGCTTGCGCTGGAGCCCCTAGTAATATATTTAAGAAAAGAGATAGAGGGGATTAAATTGGGGCAGAGGAAAATCACTACGTTATTATATGTCGATGATTTATTAGTCTTGACAGCCAATACAGGTGGGAATATCCCACTACTGACACAGATCTTACAAGAGTTTAGTCTATGTTCTAGCTAAAGAAACATAAAGACTCATTTCAGACACATCATTTTAAGGAAGCAAAAACTACCCTCATATATTTAGGGATCAGCTTACAGCCAATCCTTTCCAAAATAAAATATGATTTAGATAACTGGGCTAAATTCCAGTTTACGTTATCTGGTAAAGTTAATCTGGTTAAAAAGGGGATTTTTCCCAAACTTCTTTACTTGATGCAAAACCTGCCAATTGTAATAAAACAAGCAGACCTAAAGTTAATTAAACAAATATTTACACATTTTTTTTTTGGGGGGGGGGGGAAAGGAAGGCCATTTCTTTTAATAAACTATCACTCCCCAGAATGGAGGGGGGATTAGCGCTCCCAGATATTGAGATTTATAATTTAGTGTGTATCTCAAAAATAGCACTAGACTGGCTAACAGGCCCAGATTACTATGCAGATGTATTAACAGAAGAAACCTTAGCGCGGCCATATTCTTTGAAGGCATTGCTACACTGCAACCTTGATAAATGCCCAATCAAAATTAAACAGATGCCAGTCATTTATAATGTAATGCAGGCCTGGCACAAAATACTAAAAAAACTAAATACTTTCCATAAATTCTCTAAATATCTGACTATAGCAGGTAATCCTAATTTCACCCCGGCATTAAATTCAAAAATTTTTAATAGCTGGGCACAAAGGGGATTAATATACCTATGGCAGTTAAGAGACAGGGGTACTGGAGCATGCCGATCAATGCAGGACCTAATCCAAGAATTTGGAATTCCCAATAATGACTTTTTTCCCTTTTTACAGACTCGGCACTTCCTACAGGTTCTACTTCAGGACCTGCGGGAGGAGCCGACACTGGAAATCGTGGAACCTGCGATAATTCTTTTTAAAGCAGGGAAATATAACATAACTACACTATACAAAATAATTATGAATTGGAAAGGAAATGTAAAAAAAAAATAGCAGAATGGTGGATGGTCCCGATCGAAACTATACATAAAAGTTATAGGCTGGCAGATGCATCAACACTCTCCACTTCATGGAGAGAATCCCATACGAAAATTATTAATCACACATATATTACACCCTGCATGAAAGCTGTTACGGTTACCCTTAGTCTCGCTGAGAGATGGACCGCTTAGTAGCCTGGATTCCTATTGCTGAAGAGGGGAGAAACTGCTCTCCATAGTATTCTATATGAGTCTCGCAAATGTAGAATAATCCCCCTTAGCTGTAGTACAGCTAGGATACCCTTCTGCCCACAAAACGAGTCAACGCTGCGATTGAGGGACAACCAAGAACTGAGGACTGGGATGCCCAGCCTGCTTTTTATTTAGGTTACATGCACACAGGGCACTCCCAGGGGGGGAAGCATAAAATCCCCCATCACACATTTAGACAAAGCCCTTGGACAGGCCACCGCAGATAACAAGTACACACAAGAAAACAATTGAGTCCTTCTTATCACCTAGCAGTGAATGCTTATCACAAACTTAATTACAGTACACAATATGCTAGGAAACCTGCCTCAGAAAATAGTTTTCTCAAAACTGAACAGAGTTAACCCTTTATGAAATGATACTTGTTACAGTTTTCTTGGAGCCCTTCTTAGGCGCTGGCTTGGCTGGTTCAGGCATTGCTGCTGGGAAATAAGTTTCTTCACAACAAAATAACTAATGCTTCTGTAACAGTGCTCCCTTTCTGTGGAACACTCTGGCAGACACGGTCTGACCCCTTTTCGGGGCAGACTAAGGCTGTCCAGACCGTTGGTTATGCGGGGCTGAGGTCGGTTTGTCTGGACAACCCGTCGGCGTTGCCATTCTGTTTCCCAGGTCTGTAAGTAATGGTGAAATTGAAGGGTTGCAACGATAAACTCCAACGTAATAGCCTGCCATTATCTCCAGAGACCCGGTTCAGCCACACCAACGGGTTATGGTCGGTGACCAGAGTGAACTCCTGCCCATATAAATAGGGAGTCAATTTCTTTAATGCCCACACCAAAGCCAAACACTCCTTTTCGACCGCTGCATAGCTGACTTCGCGGGGCAGGAGCTTCCGGCTGATGTAGGCAACTGGATGCTCCCCTCCATCTTCGCCTACTTGGCTGAGGACGGCTCCCAGCCCGAACATGGAAGCATCTGTATGGACGATAAAACGTTTGTTAAGGGCTGGAGCCGCCAAGACAGGAGCGTTAATTAGAGCATTTTTGAGAGCCTGGAAAGCCGTTTCACAGTGGGGAGACCACAGGACCTGTCGAGGTAAGTTCTTCTTGGTCAAGTCAGTCAGGGGTTTGGCAAGTGTGCTGTAGTCTGGTACGAACCGTCTATAGTACCCTGCCGTGCCCAGGAAGGCTAGGACCTGAGTCTTAGTGATGGGGGTGGGCCAATTGGCGACAGCTTCTATCTTGGCCGGCTCTGGTCGCTGCTTTCCACACCCCACCCGGTGACCCAGGTACTGTACCTCGGCCATCCCAAAGTGGCATTTTTCTGGCTTCAGAGTCAGGCCAGCAGCCCGGATCTGATCCAGAACCATTCCTATGTGAGCTAAGTGGTCCTCCCATGACTCACTGTGGATCGCTATGTCGTCCAGGTAGGCGCAAGCAAAACTCTGGAAGCCATCCAGGAGCCTATCCACCAAGCGCTGGAATGTAGCTGGGGCATTCTTCATCCCAAACGGCATTACCCTAAACTGATATAAGCCGAATGGGGTGACGAATGCCGACTTGGGGATAGCCTCCGGGGCCAGGGGAATCTGCCAGTAACCTTTGCAGAGGTCAATAGTGGTCAGGTAATTTCCCCTGGCTATACGATCGAGTAGCTCGTCTACCCTGGGCATAGGGTAAGCGTCCGTCACGGTCTTTTCATTGAGCCTCCGATAGTCTACGCAGAACCGGGTGGTCCCATCTTTCTTGGGCACCAAGACAACTGGGGAGGCCCAGGGACTATCGGAGGGCTCAATTACCCTGAGTTGGAGCATCTCATCGATCTCCTTCTTCATTCCTATCCTAACTGCTTCGGGGATTCGGTACGGAGCCTGGCGCAAGGGAGCTTGTCCCGGAGTATCTACCTGGTGGGTGGTTAAAGTAGTGTACCCTGGCTTCGGGGAGAAGGTGAGGTGTTTGGACTGTAGGAGTTGGTTGAGCTGCTCCCTTTCAGTGGGGCTAAGTCGGTCTCCTATCTGAACCTGAGCCACTATACCTGTGGGGAGACTCTTTTCTAATAGGTCTGGAATGGGTAGACTGTCGGGGCCTTCCTGAGGGGAACAACATACGGCCGTCACGTTCTCTGGTCGCTCAAAATATTCCTTGAGCATGTTTACATGGAATGTCTTTCTAAGATTGTTGTCGTGGCAGCTAGCTATCACATAAGTGGTGTCTCCCCTTTTCTCTACGATCTGGTAGGGGCCCTGCCAGGACGCCTGCAATTTGTCTGTCTTCACCGGCTTAAGTACTAACACCTTTTGTCCTATGGTAAAGATTCTCTTTCGGGCCCCCCGATCGTACCATACTTTCTGTCTTCTCTGGGCCGACTGGAGATTAGCCCGCACGGATTTGGCTAATTGCTCCATTCGGTCCCTGAGTTCCAGCACGTATGGCACAATGGGGACACCGTCAGTCTCCATCTCTCCCTCCCAGTGCTCCCGGATCAGGTTTAGGGGTCCCCGTACCTTTCTTCCGTAGAGCAACTCGAAGGGAGAGAACCCTGTCGTTTCCTGGGGCACCTCCCGATAAGCAAAAAGGAGGTGCGGCAGGAAGCGTTCCCAGTCTCGGTATTCCTGAGTGAACGTCTTGAGCATTTGCTTGAGGGTCCCATTGAACCTCTCACACAGCCCGTTCGTCTGGGGGTGGTATGGGGAGCTCAGGAGGGACTTAATTTTGCAAACCTGCCAGAGTTGTTGGGTCAATTCAGCCGTAAATTGGGTGCCTCGGTCGGATAGGATTTCTTTTGGAAATCCTACCCGGGAGAACACCTGTACTAGTGCATTCGCTACCGTATCCGCTTGTATGTTGGATAGGGCGACAGCCTCTGGGTACCTGGTAGCGTAGTCCACTACGGTAAGAATGTAGCGCTTACCGGAGGGACTAGGGGTAGCCAGTGGTCCCACTAGGTCAATAGCAACCCGGCTGAAGGGTTCCTCTACAATGGGCATATTTACTAGATGGGCTTTAGGGTGATCGCCTCGCCTTCCTACTCGTTGACACACATCGCAGGTGTTACAGTAAGTTCTAACGTCAGCGTGTACCCCTGGCCAAAAGAACGTGTGAGTAATGCGGTGTAGGGTACGGGTTACAGCTAGGTGGCCTGCTAAGGGGATGTCGTGGCCTATCTTGAGGATTTCTTGACGGTATTTGTGGGGCACTACCAGCTGTCGCCTACGCTGTCCCCTTTTCTCTGTCCAGCGGTATAGTTTCCCTTTTTCCCATAAGAATGTTTCATTATCTGCCCCGCCCCCTCCGGTCTCTGCTCGTTCCCGGTACTTTTGTAAGGTCGGGTCAGTCTTAGACTCTGTCTCGAAAGCATCTGGGGTGTCCCAGGGTATGGGGCCTAACATGTCAGGCAAGGTCGGGGTAGGTCTTACCTGTGTCTCCCGCACTGGTGAGAGTTCTCGCTCCGTCCGGGCTTGGGCCCGTGTAGTCACTGGGTCCGCCTCGTTGTTGCATACTGGAGCATAGGCAGAAGTCATGGGGCCCAAATCATTGCCCAGTAGTACTTCGGCAGGTAAATTATCCATTATGCCCACGTTCACAGCCCCCTTTCCCGCTCCCCAATCAAGATGCACTTTAGCTGTTGGAATTTTGTACACATCCCCCCCCGCCACTCTAACGGCCACAGTCTGTCCAGATCGCTTGTGCTCCGGCACCAAATGACTCTGTACCAGCGTGATAGTAGCCCCTGTGTCTCTCAATCCCTCGGTAGATCGCCCCTCGAGCCATACCTTCTGCCGATGGTGCTGGCGGTTATCTGAGGCAGCATATACAGGGTCCGCCTCGTGAAGCGGCCCCAAATATTCCTCCATAGGGGCCTCTTGGTTAACACAGAGGGTCCGGGCCGGACGATATGCCTTAGAGGGGTAATTGTAATTCCTGGGTGTCTGGTGCGTATTAAGGGGGCAGCTAGCCATGAAATGCCCTGGTTGCTTGCATCGGTGGCAAGTCGGTCTGGGACGCTCAGAGCTGTTATTGGGTGGTCCTGAGTTTCGGGCGGGCCCTGCGGGCACCGGGGCTCGGAATTCAGCACGAGGGGGTGCACGGTAAACCTCTCTGGGTTCGTGAAGACGGGAGTCATAATGTTCATCGGCCAATTTGGCTGCTTCTTCTAAGGTAGAAGGTCGCCTGTCTCGCAGCCATTCCTTCCCTTGCTGTTCCATGCCATTATAAAAATGTTCTAAGAGAAACAATTGTAAAATTTCCTCACCAGTCACCGCTTTACTTCCGCTCATCCAGTGATTTGCCGCTCTCCGCATTCGGTGCGCCCATTCCATATGGGTATCGTTAGGCTTCTTTTTCGTGCCCCGAAACTGTCGGCGATACGCGTCTGGAGTTACTGCGTACCGTCGCAACAGTGTCTCCTTAACTAGCTCATACTGTGTCACTTCCTCAGCACCCAGAGTACGAAAGGCTTCCAGGGCTCGCCCGGATAGTTTCCCAGACAATATCGTGGGCCACTCCCTGTTGGGAATCTGGTGCAGGGCACATTGCCTTTCGAAGTCCGCCAAATATTCATCAATCCCTGTCTCGCTCTCTAGGAAGGGTCGAAATGCCGCATAGGGTATCTTGGGCCTCCCAGCATTTTCGACAGGGATGATTACCTGCGGGGCTTCAGCATTGCGGTGTGCGTTCGCTAGGTTGAGTTTGTGGGCTCGAGTCTCTCGTATATCCTTGTCCGCTTCCGCCATCAACTGCTGTACCAATTCCATGGAGGGGTTCGGCCCGTACAGTGAGAGCCTCTCCCGAACAATCCTGGTTTTTTCGTCACTAATCGTGGTCGGTGTTTCCGCCATTGTGAAGCTCTGATCCAGTTCGGTCAATTCTGCGATCAGCTCTCTCCTCGGCCGGTTGCTGGCGTACCCCCCTCTGCTTTCAAGTAAATCCTTTAGGGTTGTACGCTTCAATTTTTCGTAAGCGCTCTCCATCCGTTCTGTACCTCTCCTAGGAAATCCAGGAAAAATCCCACCGCTGCCGCCAAATGTTACGGTTACCCTTAGTCTCGCTGAGAGATGGACCGCTTAGTAGCCTGGATTCCTATTGCTGAAGAGGGGAGAAACTGCTCTCCATAGTATTCTATATGAGTCTCGCAAATGTAGAATAATCCCCCTTAGCTGTAGTACAGCTAGGATACCCTTCTGCCCACAAAACGAGTCAACGCTGCGATTGAGGGACAACCAAGAACTGAGGACTGGGATGCCCAGCCTGCTTTTTATTTAGGTTACATGCACACAGGGCACTCCCAGGGGGGGAAGCATAAAATCCCCCATCACACATTTAGACAAAGCCCTTGGACAGGCCACCGCAGATAACAAGTACACACAAGAAAACAATTGAGTCCTTCTTATCACCTAGCAGTGAATGCTTATCACAAACTTAATTACAGTACACAATATGCTAGGAAACCTGCCTCAGAAAATAGTTTTCTCAAAACTGAACAGAGTTAACCCTTTATGAAATGATACTTGTTACAGTTTTCTTGGAGCCCTTCTTAGGCGCTGGCTTGGCTGGTTCAGGCATTGCTGCTGGGAAATAAGTTTCTTCACAACAAAATAACTAATGCTTCTGTAACAAAAGCATTATGGGATAATGCAGGCACTTCATGCCCCAAATGCAGACTATTTAAAGCAGATTTAAAACACTGCTTCTGGGAATGCCCTAAGGTTATTCTGGCATAAGATTAATATTGGCTTAATAAAATTAATAATATTCAGTATCAACATAAAGAGGAACACATCTTTTTTTTATAGATGCCCACAAAGAAGGCCTACATAAAAACACCTTACATTCAAACCCTGTAATAATGGCAGGCAGGTTATTGATTCTTAAATATTGGAAATCTGCTAAAGCCCCTAAATTGACAGAACTTAGAGGCACAAGCTTAAAAACCTACTTATAATGGAACAGATCGATATCTCAATAAATTCTGAGGCACAAATCAAACATTTCTTGACCAAATGGGGGAAAGTAATTATTAGTTTTCCGAAAGAAATCCAATTGTTGGTAATTCTACCTTTTCGAAGCACAGAGACTTAAGAACTGGCCATAGCAAATAAAGAATTCCCAGCAGGGTTATAGGTGGATTGATATTGGATTGTTAGTGGTGAGGGGGGAGGGAGAAAGGGGAGTGTAGCCATTTCATATTTTTTTTTCTCCCCTCTCTTCTCTTTGCTTTTTGGTATAAAATGTGAAAATCCTAATACATTTTTTTTCTTTTTATTAAGAATTTAACAATCAGTGAACAAAGTGTGATTATATGTATTACTATTTGAGCGACTATAAGCCGTTTAGTTGGAAATGGCCTTTCTGTTTGTGTTACAGCATTTTGAAGCTTGAAGACTGTATATATGTTTTGTTTTGTTTTTGTATTTGTATATTCGTGTTGGACTTAAATAAATAAAATTAAAAATAAAGAAAGTGGATGAAACGCGTAGAGTATTATAGAGTTTGTAGCGAAGGACCTCAAATGATCCGCTTGTAATACTCTGCAGCAATCAGCTGTTTTAAACCTTAACAAGATCGGAGCTGTTCAAGACTTGTCACGCAGTGGATCCGGAGCTATCAGTGAAGCTGATCTTTGCCGTGGTCTGCATGATGAGCCTGTTTTTACCTTATATCCTGTAAGTGCAGCTTAGCACAGCGTGTTCTAATAAATTTCATTATACTGCTTTGAATCTGGGTTGCGCTTGTGTTTTCTTCTCAGAATTAGCCACAACAATATTCTTATACACTTCCCATCTTTTTAAAGTCTGTTGTCATTACGTAAGAAAGCACATGCAAAACCCTATTTCTCTGTGTGTAGTTACCAGGTTAAAGTCTGAAAACAAAAATCTATGTATATGAATTCAAAATAAATGTGTTGTGCTGTGACATTATGGACTCAGATAAATGTATTTGAAATCTACATTCTATCCCTGAATTATGGACACATTTAGGCCTGGCACTATTAAAATCACTTCCATGGTGATTTACTATGCAGATATTATATAGGTATGGATATATATTTTACCAAAGAATCATTATGTATATATATATATATATATATATATATAACTTCCATGTGTGTCTGCACTCACAATGCAATAGGGACATCAACCAGGGTGCCAAGTCAGGTATATCAATAATCCATTATAGAAGAGGACTGCACTCACTGGATTTGGTATATAAAATAAAAATTTTTATTAAGGTGACGTTTCGGGGTACGCAGACCCCTTCCTCAGACCAGGCAACAGTGCAAATGAACAGTGTGCAATATAAAGCAACATAGCCCCTCCCATCAAACAATTAGTGAAATTGCGCCAAAACCTATGTAACCATGACAACAGGTGAATCACCTAATTAACATTATTCCTACCTTTACTAATGTGATAGTTAAAAACAGTATAATTGTGCAAACCATATAAGTGTATCTTAAAACTATTCTCAAACAATAAATGACATGACATATGAGTAGCACCTAAAACACTCAAGGTGCACACAAAGAAATAAAATGTCCCCCTATAATGTGATGTGTGACCTACTGAAATAGCTACCACAAAGAAACAACTTAACATCGATAAAGGCAGTCTATAGGAAACAGCGCTCAATAAAAGATAGTTGCAGGACCTAGTCAGTATATCAGCATTTAAACATTAGTGTATCAGTATCTCTCAGTAAAACATACTTCTCAGTAAACAAAGGACAAGTAGAGAACAAGGACAAGTAGAGAAAAAGGGCTCAATAAAAGATAGTTGCAGGACCTAGGCAGTATATCAGCATTTAAACATTAGTGCATCAGTATCTCTCAGTAAAACATACTTCTCAGTAAACAAAGGACAAGTAGAGAACAAGGGCTCAATAAAAGATAGTTGCAGGACCTAGGCAGTATATCAGCATTTAAACATTAGTGCATCAGTATCTCTCAGTAAAACATACTTCTCAGTAAACAAAGGACAAGTAGAGAAAAAGGGCTCAATAAAAGATAGTTGCAGGACCTAGTCAGTATATCAGCATTTAAACATTAGTGTATCAGTATCTCTCAGTAAAACATACTTCTCAGTAAACAAAGGACAAGTAGAGAACAAGGACAAGTAGAGAAAAAGGGCTCAATAAAAGATAGTTGCAGGACCTAGGCAGTATATCAGCATTTAAACATTAGTGCATCAGTATCTCTCAGTAAAACATACTTCTCAGTAAACAAAGGACAAGTAAAGAACAAGGGCTCAATAAAAGATAGTTGCAGGACCTAGGCAGTATATCAGCATTTAAACATTAGTGCATCAGTATCTCTCAGTAAAACATACTTCTCAGTAAACAAAGGACAAGTAGAGAACAAGGACAAGTAGAGAAAAAGGGCTCATAGCCAGAAAAACACGTATGTCAAGATTTAGGCAAGCATGTAGATGTGTGTGTCAATTGTTGAACATCAGTAGGTATATCGTATAGCATCCATAGACTAATCTTAGAGAGAAAGAGGGTGTCATCACACCATGACCGACTACTGAGCCTATGGGGTAATATAGATCATTTCAAAGCAGTGTGATTGCAATACATACAAAGAGTCAGCAACGTAAGATCGCTATTTATATCTCAAAGGGGAAAAAATATATATATCTCTACCAGCCAGCACTGTCTCTAGTTCAGGTAACTTACTTGGCATGAGATGTGATAGATACTGTCAAAGTGGTTGCAGCGTGTTGCAGAGAGGGAGCTGGAGACAAGATATGTCAGTTAGAAGTTTCAAAAACAGGCGCGGATCAACACAGTCCCGCGTCTGTGTCAACGGTGTCAGCATGGCTAATTTGCATAGCCGTCTGACATCATCAGGGGGGTGTGTGTATCAAGCAGTCAGAAAACATAGATGACAGCTAACCGATGTTAGCCGCAACTGCTGGGGCAAGCCAACAAATGATTGTACATACCTACACTTGTAGGAAATGGGCGAATTGTCTAAACATCTGAGTATATATCACAAAAACAACAGCATAACATGGGTCTATATTGCTTGTATACTTCTATCATATCCCAAAAAGGCTAAGAGAAGCCGTCAGACTTGCAGATAGTTGTATGGATCTGAGAGCCTTAGTCTGCCCAAAATGTTCTAATGTATGTTATGAGTACCATATCTATCCAGAGAGCCATATGTGTACGAAACAGTATAGGTATAGGGTTAGTAAATGTACTTAAAGAGAGCATAGTCTACCAGAATGCTGGTGCTAGAGCTAATCATGATACAAAATAAACAACAACAATCCTATACTGGTAAAACAAATGTTTAATGCTGATATACTGACTAGGTCCTGCAACTATCTTTTATTGAGCCCTTTTTCTCTACTTGTCCTTGTTCTCTACTTGTCCTTTGTTTACTGAGAAGTATGTTTTACTGAGGGATACTGATGCACTAATGTTTAAATGCTGATATACTGACTAGGTCCTGCAACTATCTTTTATTGAGCCCTTGTTCTCTACTTGTCCTTGTTCTCTACTTGTCCTTTGTTTACTGAGAAGTATGTTTTACTGAGAGATACTGATGCACTAATGTTTAAATGCTGATATACTGACTAGGTCCTGCAACTATCTTTTATTGAGCCCTTTTTCTCTACTTGTCCTTTGTTTACTGAGAAGTATGTTTTACTGAGAGATACTGATGCACTAATGTTTAAATGCTGATATACTGACTAGGTCCTGCAACTATCTTTTATTGAGCCCTTGTTCTCTACTTGTCCTTGTTCTCTACTTGTCCTTTGTTTACTGAGAAGTATGTTTTACTGAGAGATACTGATGCACTAATGTTTAAATGCTGATATACTGACTAGGTCCTGCAACTATCTTTTATTGAGCCCTTTTTCTCTACTTGTCCTTTGTTTACTGAGAAGTATGTTTTACTGAGAGATACTGATGCACTAATGTTTAAATGCTGATATACTGACTAGGTCCTGCAACTATCTTTTATTGAGCCCTTGTTCTCTACTTGTCCTTTGTTTACTGAGAAGTATGTTTTACTGAGAGATACTGATACACTAATGTTTAAATGCTGATATACTGCCTAGGTCCTGCAACTATCTTTTATTGAGCCCTTGTTCTCTACTTGTCCTTTGTTTACTGAGAAGTATGTTTTACTGAGAGATACTGATACACTAATGTTTAAATGCTGATATACTGACTAGGTCCTGCAACTATCTTTTATTGAGCGCTGTTTCCTATAGACTGCCTTTATCGATGTTAAGTTGTTTCTTTGTGGTAGCTATTTCAGTAGGTCACACATCACATTATAGGGGGACATTTTATTTCTTTGTGTGCACCTTGAGTGTTTTAGGTGCTACTCATATGTCATGTCATTTATTGTTTGAGAATAGTTTTAAGATACACTTATATGGTTTGCACAATTATACTGTTTTTAACTATCACATTAGTAAAGGTAGGAATAATGTTAATTAGGTGATTCACCTGTTGTCATGGTTATATAGGTTTTGGAGCAATTTCACTAATTGTTTGATGGGAGGGGCTATGTTGCTTTATATTGCACACTGTTCATTTGCACTGTTGCCTGGTCTGAGGAAGGGGTCTGCGTACCCCGAAACGTCACCTTAATAAAAAAATTTATTTTATATACCAAATCCAGTGAGTGCAGTCCTCTTCTATAATGGATTATATATATATGTATATATATATATATTTTTTAAAAAAAAAGAATAAATAGAACATATTCTTCTATGTCACGAACATTGGAATGTGAAATATTTATATTTCATGTCGGGTTTACGGCTCTTGAATAAACGCGGTCGGGTTATCACTCAAGTATGGGTGTTAGTTTTTTTTTTTCAGTTTTCACACTCCCTTGAAATGTATGGGATAATACGTTAACACGGTCGCAGTACTCAAAGTTGCGTGTCAAGTTTTTTACATACGAGTGCAACCATACAAGTGCAAAAAGCCTTCATCTAGCGCTCCACTCATAATCTAGCCCTCTATGCTTTAAGAAATGAACGTGGATGATGCAGACCTTCTGGTCATAATGAAGAATAGTTTGTCATTTGTGGCTGTGATGAGGGATCAGTACAAATCTTTATGAGTTGAGAAGAGATAGCTGTGAGACAAGCTGTTCGAGAAGTAGATAGTAAACGCTCGCCATAACATGGCCACAATTATGACACCTAATGCCACTAACACCTCTATCTATGGCATTTGTAATGTTGTATTACAGCTTGTGGCCAATCCTTCATCTGAAAAGTTAGTGTAGGGACCAGCATGGGCCT
>NC_069506.1:353243276-353268276 GCF_027579735.1 Bombina bombina | reverse complement strand
TCTGCTGATGGATTATGTTACACATTTGGTGCACAAGTAGATATAGGGATACACATGAGAAATACATTACTACTGATGGATTATGTTACACATTTGGTGCACAAGTAGATATAGGGATACAAATGAGAAATACATTACTACTGATGGATTATGTTACACATTTGGTGCACAAGTATATATAGGGATACAAATGAGAAATGCATTACTACTGATGGATTATGTTACACATTTGGTGCACTAGTAGATATAGGGATACAAATGAGAAATACATTACTACTGATGGATTATGTTACACATTTGGTGCACAAGTAGATATAGGGATAACATGAGAAATACATTACTGCTGATGGATTATGTTACACATTTGGTGCACTAGTAGATATAGGGATACAAATGAGAAATACATTACTGCTTATGGATTATGTTACACATTTGGTGCACTAGTAGATATAGGGATACAAATGAGAAATACATTACTACTGATGGATTATGTTACACATTTGGTGCACTAGTAGATATAGGGATACACATGAGAAATACATTACTACTGATGGATTATGTTACACATTTGGTGCACTAGTAGATATAGGGATACAAATGAGAAATACATTACTACTGATGGATTATGTTACACATTTGGTGCACTAGTAGATATAGGGATAAAAATGAGAAATACATTACTGCTGATGGATTATGTTACACATTTGGTGCACAAGTAGATATAGGGATAAAAATGAGAAATACATTACTACTGATGGATTATGTTACACATTTGGTGCACTAGTAGATATAGGGATACAAATGAGAAATACATTACTACTGATGGATTATGTTACACATTTGGTGCACTAGTAGATATAGGGATACAAATGAGAAATACATTACTACTGATGGATTATGTTACACATTTGGTGCACTAGTAGATATAGGGATACAAATGAGAAATACATTACTACTGATGGATTATGTTACACATTTGGTGCACTAGTAGATATAGGGATACAAATGAGAAATACATTACTACTGATGGATTATGTTACACATTTAGTGCACTAGTAGATATAGGGATACAAATGAGAAATACATTACTACTGATGGATTATGTTACACATTTGGTGCACTAGTAGATATAGGGATACACATGAGAAATACATTACTACTGATGGATTATGTTACACATTTGGTGCACTAGTAGATATAGGGATAAAAATGAGAAATACATTACTACTGATGGATTATGTTACACATTTGGTGCACAAGTAGATATAGGGATACAAATGAGAAATACATTACTACTGATGGATTATGTTACACATTTGGTGCACTAGTAGATATAGGGATACAAATGAGAAATACATTACTACTTATGGATTATGTTACAAATTTGGTGCACTAGTAGATATAGGGATACACATGAGAAATACATTACTGCTGATGGATTATGTTACACATTTGGTGCACTAGTAGATATAGGGATACAAATGAGAAATACATTACTGCTTATGGATTATGTTACACATTTGGTGCACTAGTAGATATAAGGATACAAATGAGAAATACATTACTGCTGATGGATTATGTTACACATTTGGTGCACTAGTAGATATAGGGATAAAAATGAGAAATACATTACTGCTGATGGATTATGTTACACATTTGGTGCACTAGTAGATATAGGGATAAAAATGAGAAATACATTACTGCTGATGGATTATGTTACACATTTGGTGCACTAGTAGATATAGGGATACAAATGAGAAATACATTACTACTGATGGATTATGTTACACATTTGGTGCACTAGTAGATATAGGGATACAAATGAGAAATACATTACTACTGATGGATTATGTTACACATTTGGTGCACTAGTAGATATAGGGATACAAATGAGAAATACATTACTACTGATGGATTATGTTACACATTTGGTGCACTAGTAGATATAGGGATAAAAATGAGAAATACATTACTACTGATGGATTATGTTACACATTTGGTGCACTAGTATATATAGGGATACAAATGAGAAATACATTACTGCTGATGGATTATGTTACACATTTGGTGCACTAGTAGATATAGGGATAAAAATGAGAAATACATTACTACTGATGGATTATGTTACACATTTGGTGCACTAGTATATATAGGGATACAAATGAGAAATACATTACTGCTGATGGATTATGTTACACATTTGGTGCACTAGTAGATATAGGGATACAAATGAGAAATACATTACTACTGATGGATTATGTTACACATTTGGTGCACTAGTAGATATAGGGATAAAATGAGAAATACATTACTACTGATGGATTATGTTACACATTTGGTGCACTAGTAGATATAGGGATACAAATGAGAAATACATTACTGCTGATGGATTATGTTACACATTTGGTGCACAAGTAGATATAGGGATACAAATGAGAAATACATTACTACTGATGGATTATGTTACACATTTGGTGCACTAGTAGATATAGGGATAAAATGAGAAATACATTACTACTGATGGATTATGTTACACATTTGGTGCACTAGTAGATATAGGGATACAAATGAGAAATACATTACTGCTGATGGATTATGTTACACATTTAGTGCACAAGTAGATATAGGGATACAAATGAGAAATACATTACTGCTGATGGATTATGTTACACATTTGGTGCACTAGTAGATATAGGGATACAAATGAGAAATACATTACTACTGATGGATTATGTTACACATTTGGTGCACAAGTAGATATAGGGATAAAATGAGAAATACATTACTACTGATGGATTATGTTACACATTTGGTGCACAAGTAGATATAGGGATACAAATGAGAAATACATTACTACTGATGGATTATGTTACACATTTGGTGCACTAGTAGATATAAGGATACAAATGAGAAATACATTACTACTGATGGATTATGTTACACATTTGGTGCACTAGTAGATATAGGGATACAAATGAGAAATACATTACTACTGATGGATTATGTTACACATTTAGTGCACTAGTAGATATAGGGATACAAATGAGAAATACATTACTACTGATGGATTATGTTACACATTTGGTGCACTAGTAGATATAGGGATACAAATGAGAAATACATTACTGCTGATGGATTATGTTACACATTTGGTGCACAAGTAGATATAGGGATACAAATGAGAAATACATTACTGCTGATGGATTATGTTACACATTTGGTGCACTAGTAGATATAGGGATACAAATGAGAAATACATTACTACTGATGGATTATGTTACACATTTGGTGCACTAGTAGATATAGGGATACAAATGAGAAATACATTACTGCTGATGGATTATGTTACACATTTGGTGCACTAGTAGATATAGGGATACAAATGAGAAATACATTACTACTGATGGATTATGTTACACATTTGGTGCACTAGTAGATATAGGGATAAAAATGAGAAATACATTACTACTGATGGATTATGTTACACATTTGGTGCACTAGTAGATATAGGGATACAAATGAGAAATACATTACTACTGATGGATTATGTTACACATTTGGTGCACTAGTAGATATAGGGATACAAATGAGAAATACATTACTGCTGATGGATTATGTTACACATTTGGTGCACAAGTAGATATAGGGATACAAATGAGAAATACATTACTACTGATGGATTATGTTACACATTTGGTGCACTAGTAGATATAGGGATACAAATGAGAAATACATTACTACTGATGGATTATGTTACACATTTGGTGCACTAGTAGATATAGGGATACAAATGAGAAATACATTACTACTGATGGATTATGTTACACATTTGGTGCACTAGTAGATATAGGGATACAAATGAGAAATACATTACTACTGATGGATTATGTTACACATTTGGTGCACTAGTAGATATAGGGATACAAATGAGAAATACATTACTACTGATGGATTATGTTACACATTTGGTGCACTAGTAGATATAGGGATACAAATGAGAAATACATTACTACTGATGGATTATGTTACACATTTGGTGCACTAGTAGATATAGGGATACAAATGAGAAATACATTACTGCTGATGGATTATGTTACACATTTGGTGCACAAGTAGATATAGGGATACAAATGAGAAATACATTACTACTGATGGATTATGTTACACATTTGGTGCACTAGTAGATATAGGGATACAAATGAGAAATACATTACTACTGATGGATTATGTTACACATTTGGTGCACTAGTAGATATAGGGATACAAATGAGAAATACATTACTACTGATGGATTATGTTACACATTTGGTGCACTAGTAGATATAGGGATACAAATGAGAAATACATTACTACTGATGGATTATGTTACACATTTGGTGCACTAGTAGATATAGGGATACAAATGAGAAATACATTACTACTGATGGATTATGTTACACATTTGGTGCACTAGTAGATATAGGGATAAAAATGAGAAATACATTACTACTGATGGATTATGTTACACATTTGGTGCACAAGTAGATATAGGGATACAAATGAGAAATACATTACTACTGATGGATTATGTTACACATTTGGTGCACTAGTAGATATAGGGATACAAATGAGAAATACATTACTACTGATGGATTATGTTACACATTTGGTGCACTAGTAGATATAGGGATACAAATGAGAAATACATTACTGCTGATGGATTATGTTACACATTTGGTGCACTAGTAGATATAGGGATACAAATGAGAAATACATTACTGCTGATGGATTATGTTACACATTTGGTGCACTAGTAGATATAGGGATACAAATGAGAAATACATTACTACTGATGGATTATGTTACACATTTGGTGCACTAGTAGATATAGGGATACAAATGAGAAATACATTACTGCTGATGGATTATGTTACACATTTGGTGCACTAGTAGATATAGGGATAAAAATGAGAAATACATTACTACTGATGGATTATGTTACACATTTGGTGCACTAGTAGATATAGGGATACAAATGAGAAATACATTACTACTGATGGATTATGTTACACATTTGGTGCACTAGTAGATATAGGGATACAAATGAGAAATACATTACTACTGATGGATTATGTTACACATTTGGTGCACTAGTAGATATAGGGATACAAATGAGAAATACATTACTACTGATGGATTATGTTACACATTTGGTGCACTAGTAGATATAGGGATACAAATGAGAAATACATTACTACTGATGGATTATGTTACACATTTGGTGCACTAGTAGATATAGGGATACAAATGAGAAATACATTACTACTGATGGATTATGTTACACATTTGGTGCACTAGTAGATATAGGGATAAAAATGAGAAATACATTACTACTGATGGATTATGTTACACATTTGGTGCACTAGTAGATATAGGGATACAAATGAGAAATACATTACTGCTGATGGATTATGTTACACATTTGGTGCACTAGTAGATATAGGGATACAAATGAGAAATACATTACTACTGATGGATTATGTTACACATTTGGTGCACTAGTAGATATAGGGATAAAATGAGAAATACATTACTACTGATGGATTATGTTACACATTTGGTGCACTAGTAGATATAGGGATACAAATGAGAAATACATTACTACTGATGGATTATGTTACACATTTGGTGCACAAGTAGATATAGGGATACAAATGAGAAATACATTACTACTGATGGATTATGTTACACATTTGGTGCACTAGTAGATATAGGGATACAAATGAGAAATACATTACTACTGATGGATTATGTTACACATTTGGTGCACTAGTAGATATAGGGATACAAATGAGAAATACATTACTGCTGATGGATTATGTTACACATTTGGTGCACAAGTAGATATAGGGATACAAATGAGAAATACATTACTGCTGATGGATTATGTTACACATTTGGTGCACTAGTAGATATAGGGATACAAATGAGAAATACATTACTACTGATGGATTATGTTACACATTTGGTGCACAAGTAGATATAGGGATACAAATGAGAAATACATTACTACTGATGGATTATGTTACACATTTGGTGCACAAGTAGATATAGGGATACAAATGAGAAATACATTACTACTGATGGATTATGTTACACATTTGGTGCACTAGTAGATATAAGGATACAAATGAGAAATACATTACTACTGATGGATTATGTTACACATTTGGTGCACTAGTAGATATAGGGATACAAATGAGAAATACATTACTACTGATGGATTATGTTACACATTTAGTGCACTAGTAGATATAGGGATACAAATGAGAAATACATTACTACTGATGGATTATGTTACACATTTGGTGCACTAGTAGATATAGGGATACAAATGAGAAATACATTACTGCTGATGGATTATGTTACACATTTGGTGCACAAGTAGATATAGGGATACAAATGAGAAATACATTACTGCTGATGGATTATGTTACACATTTGGTGCACAAGTAGATATAGGGATACAAATGAGAAATACATTACTACTGATGGATTATGTTACACATTTGGTGCACTAGTAGATATAGGGATAAAAATGAGAAATACATTACTGCTGATGGATTATGTTACACATTTGGTGCACAAGTAGATATAGGGATACAAATGAGAAATACATTACTACTGATGGATTATGTTACACATTTGGTGCACTAGTAGATATAGGGATACAAATGAGAAATACATTACTACTGATGGATTATGTTACACATTTGGTGCACAAGTAGATATAGGGATACAAATGAGAAATACATTACTACTGATGGATTATGTTACACATTTGGTGCACTAGTAGATATAGGGATACAAATGAGAAATACATTACTACTGATGGATTATGTTACACATTTGGTGCACTAGTAGATATAGGGATACAAATGAGAAATACATTACTACTGATGGATTATGTTACACATTTGGTGCACTAGTAGATATAGGGATACAAATGAGAAATACATTACTACTGATGGATTATGTTACACATTTGGTGCACTAGTAGATATAGGGATACAAATGAGAAATACATTACTACTGATGGATTATGTTACACATTTGGTGCACAAGTAGATATAGGGATACAAATGAGAAATACATTACTACTGATGGATTATGTTACACATTTGGTGCACAAGTAGATATAGGGATACAAATGAGAAATACATTACTACTGATGGATTATGTTACACATTTGGTGCACTAGTAGATATAGGGATAAAAATGAGAAATACATTACTGACTGATGGATTATGTTACACATTTGGTGCACAAGTAGATATAGGGATACAAATGAGAAATACATTACTACTGATGGATTATGTTACACATTTGGTGCACTAGTAGATATAGGGATACAAATGAGAAATACATTACTACTGATGGATTATGTTACACATTTGGTGCACTAGTAGATATAGGGATACAAATGAGAAATACATTACTACTGATGGATTATGTTACACATTTGGTGCACAAGTAGATATAGGGATACAAATGAGAAATACATTACTACTGATGGATTATGTTACACATTTGGTGCACAAGTAGATATAGGGATACAAATGAGAAATACATTACTACTGATGGATTATGTTACACATTTGGTGCACTAGTAGATATAGGGATACAAATGAGAAATATATTACTAGCTGATGGATTATGTTACACATTTGGTGCACTAGTAGATATAGGGATACAAATGAGAAATACATTACTACTGATGGATTATGTTACACATTTGGGTGCACTAGTAGATATAGGGATACAAATGAGAAATACATTACTGCTGATGGATTATGTTACACATTTGGTGCACTAGTAGATATAGGGATACAAATGAGAAATACATTACTACTGATGGATTATGTTACACATTTGGTGCACTAGTAGATATAGGGATACAAATGAGAAATAAATTACTACTGATGGATTATGTTACACATTTGGTGCACTAGTAGATATAGGGATACAAATGAGAAATACATTACTACTGATGGATTATGTTACACATTTGGTGCACTAGTAGATATAGGGATACAAATGAGAAATACATTACTACTGATGGATTATGTTACACATTTGGTGCACTAGTAGATATAGGGATACAAATGAGAAATACATTACTACTGATGGATTATGTTACACATTTGGTGCACTAGTAGATATAGGGATAAAATGAGAAATACATTACTACTGATGGATTATGTTACACATTTGGTGCACTAGTAGATATAGGGATACAAATGAGAAATACATTACTACTGATGGATTATGTTACACATTTGGTGCACAAGTAGATATAGGGATACAAATGAGAAATACATTACTACTGATGGATTATGTTACACATTTGGTGCACTAGTAGATATAGGGATACAAATGAGAAATACATTACTACTGATGGATTATGTTACACATTTGGTGCACTAGTAGATATAGGGATACAAATGAGAAATACATACTGCTGATGGATTATGTTACACATTTGGTGCACTAGTAGATATAGGGATACAAATGAGAAATACATTACTGCTGATGGATTATGTTACACATTTGGTGCACTAGTAGATATAGGGATACAAATGAGAAATACATTACTACTGATGGATTATGTTACACATTTGGTGCACAAGTAGATATAGGGATACAAATGAGAAATACATTACTACTGATGGATTATGTTACACATTTGGTGCACTAGTAGATATAGGGATACAAATGAGAAATACATTACTACTGATGGATTATGTTACACATTTGGTGCACTAGTAGATATAGGGATACAAATGAGAAATACATTACTACTGATGGATTATGTTACACATTTGGTGCACTAGTAGATATAGGGATACAAATGAGAAATACATTACTACTGATGGATTATGTTACACATTTGGTGCACTAGTAGATATAGGGATACAAATGAGAAATACATTACTACTGATGGATTATGTTACACATTTGGTGCACTAGTAGATATAGGGATACAAATGAGAAATACATTACTGCTGATGGATTATGTTACACATTTGGTGCACTAGTAGATATAGGGATACAAATGAGAAATACATTACTACTTATGGATTATGTTACACATTTGGTGCACTAGTAGATATAGGGATACAAATGAGAAATACATTACTACTGATGGATTATGTTACACATTTGGTGCACTAGTAGATATAGGGATACAAATGAGAAATACATTACTGCTGATGGATTATGTTACATATTTGGTGCACTAGTAGATATAGGGATACAAATGAGAAATACATTACTACTTATGGATTATGTTACACATTTGGTGCACTAGTAGATATAGGGATAAAATGAGAAATACATTACTACTGATGGATTATGTTACACATTTGGTGCACAAGTAGATTTAGGGATACAAATGAGAAATACATTACTACTGATGGATTATGTTACACATTTGGTGCACTAGTAGATATAGGGATACAAATGAGAAATACATTACTACTGATGGATTATGTTACACATTCGGTGCACAAGTAGATATAGGGATACAAATGAGAAATACATTACTACTGATGGATTATGTTACACATTTGGTGCACAAGTAGATATAGGGATAAAATGAGAAATACATTACTACTGATGGATTATGTTACACATTTGGTGCACAAGTAGATATAGGGATACAAATGAGAAATACATTACTACTGATGGATTATGTTACACATTTGGTGCACTAGTAGATATAAGGGATACAAATGAGAAATACATTACTACTGATGGATTATGTTACACATTTGGTGCACTAGTAGATATAGGGATACAAATGAGAAATACATTACTACTGATGGATTATGTTACACATTTGGTGCACTAGTAGATATAGGGATACACATGAGAAATACATTACTGCTGATGGATTATGTTACACATTTAGTGCACAAGTAGATATAGGGATACAAATGAGAAATACATTACTGCTGATGGATTATGTTACACATTTGGTGCACTAGTAGATATAGGGATACAAATGAGAAATACATTACTACTGATGGATTATGTTACACATTTGGTGCACAAGTAGATATAGGGATACAAATGAGAAATACATTACTACTGATGGATTATGTTACACATTTGGTGCACTAGTAGATATAGGATACAAATGAGAAATACATTACTACTGATGGATTATGTTACACATTTGGTGCACTAGTAGATATAGGGATACAAATGAGAAATACATTACTACTGATGGATTATGTTACACATTTGGTGCACAAGTAGATATAGGGATACAAATGAGAAATACATTACTACTGATGGATTATGTTACACATTTGTGCACTAGTAGATATAGGGATACAAATGAGAAATACATTACTACTGATGGATTATGTTACAATTTGGTGCACAAGTAGATATAGGGATACAAATGAGAAATACATTACTACTGATGGATTATGTTACACATTTGGTGCACAAGTAGATATAGGGATACAAATGAGAAATACATTACTAGCTGATGGATTATGTTACACATTTGGTGCACTAGTAGATATAGGGATACAAATGAGAAATACATTACTACTGATGGATTATGTTACACATTTGGTGCACTAGTAGATATAGGGATACAAATGAGAAATACATTACTACTGATGGATTATGTTACACATTTGGTGCACTAGTAGATATAGGGATACAAATGAGAAATACATTACTGCTGATGGATTATGTTACACATTTGGTGCACTAGTAGATATAGGGATACAAATGAGAAATACATTACTACTGATGGATTATGTTTACACATTTGGTGCACAAGTAGATAAGGGATACAAATGAGAAATACATTACTACTGATGGATTATGTTACACATTTGGCTGCACTAGTAGATATAGGGATACAAATGAGAAATACATTACTACTGATGGATTATGTTACATATTTGGTGCACTAGTAGATATAGGGATTACAAATGAGAAATACATTACTACTGATGGATTATGTTACACATTTGGTTGCACTAGTAGAATAGGGATACAAATGAGAAATACATTACTACTGATGGATTATGTTACACATTTGGTGCACAAGTAGATATAGGGATACAAATGAGAAATACATTACTACTGATGGATTATGTTACACATTTGGTGCACAAGTAGATATAGGGATACAAATGAGAAATACATTACTACTGATGGATTATGTTACACATTTGGTGCACTAGTAGATATAGGGATACAAATGAGAAATACATTACTACTTATGGATTATGTTACACATTTGGTGCACTAGTAGATATAGGGATACAAATGAGAAATACATTACTACTGATGGATTATGTTACACATTTGGTGCACTAGTAGATATAGGGATACAAATGAGAAATACATTACTACTGATGGATTATGTTACACATTTGGTGCACAAGTAGATATAGGGATACAAATGAGAAATACATTACTACTGATGGATTATGTTACACTATTTGGTGCACTAGTAGATATAGGGATACAAATGAGAAATACATTACTACTGATGGATTATGTTACACATTTGGTGCACTAGAAGATATAGGGATACAAATGAGAAATACATTACTACTGATGGATTATGTTACACATTTGGTGCACTAGTAGATATAGGGATACAAATGAGAAATACATTACTACTGATGGATTATGTTACACATTTGGTGCACTAGTAGATATAGGGATACAAATGAGAAATACATTACTGCTTATGGATTATGTTACACATTTGGTGCACTAGTAGATATAGGGATACAAATGAGAAATACATTACTACTGATGGATTATGTTACACATTTGGTGCACTAGTAGATATAGGGATACAAATGAGAAATACATTACTACTGATGGATTATGTTACACATTTGGTGCACTAGTAGATATAGGGATACAAATGAGAAATACATTACTACTGATGGATTATGTTACACATTTGGTGCACTAGTAGATATAGGGATACAAATGAGAAATACATTACTGCTGATGGATTATGTTACACATTTGGTGCACTAGTAGATATAGGGATACAAATGAGAAATACATTACTACTGATGGATTATGTTACACATTTGGTGCACTAGTAGATATAGGGATACAAATGAGAAATACATTACTACTGATGGATTATGTTACACATTTGGTGCACTAGTAGATATAGGGATACAAATGAGAAATACATTACTACTGATGGATTATGTTACACATTTGGTGCACTAGTAGATATAGGGATACAAATGAGAAATACATTACTACTGATGGATTATGTTACACATTTGGTGCACTAGTAGATATAGGGATACAAATGAGAAATACATTACTAGCTGATGGATTATGTTACACATTTGGTGCACAAGTAGATATAGGGATACAAATGAGAAATACATTACTACTGATGGATTATGTTACACATTTGGTGCACTAGTAGATATAGGGATACAAATGAGAAATACATTACTACTGATGGATTATGTTACACATTTGGTGCACTAGTAGATATAGGGATACAAATGAGAAATACATTACTACTGATGGATTATGTTACACATTTGGTGCACTAGTAGATATAGGGATACAAATGAGAAATACATTACTGCTGATGGATTATGTTACACATTTGGTGCACTAGTAGATATAGGGATAAAAATGAGAAATACATTACTACTGATGGATTATGTTACACATTTGGTGCACTAGTAGATATAGGGATACAAATGAGAAATACATTACTACTGATGGATTATGTTACACATTTAGTGCACTAGTAGATATAGGGATACAAATGAGAAATACATTACTACTGATGGATTATGTTACACATTTGGTGCACTAGTAGATATAGGGATACAAATGAGAAATACATTACTACTGATGGGATTATGTTACACATTTGGTGCACTAGTAGATATAGGGATACAAATGAGAAATACATTACTACTGATGGATTATGTTACACATTTGGTGCACTAGTAGATATAGGGATAAAATGAGAAATACATTACTACTGATGGATTATGTTACACATTTGGTGCACTAGTAGATATAGGGATACAAATGAGAAATACATTACTACTGATGGATTATGTTACACATTTGGTGCACAAGTAGATATAGGGATAAAAATGAGAAATACATTACTACTGATGGATTATGTTACACATTTGGTGCACTAGTAGATATAGGGATACAAATGAGAAATACATTACTACTGATGGATTATGTTACACATTTGGTGCACTAGTAGATATAGGGATACAAATGAGAAATACATTACTACTGATGGATTATGTTACACATTTGGTGCACTAGTAGATATAGGGATACAAATGAGAAATACATTACTACTGATGGATTATGTTACACATTTGGTGCACTAGTAGATATAGGGATACAAATGAGAAATACATTACTACTGATGGATTATGTTACACATTTGGTGCACTAGTAGATATAGGGATACAAATGAGAAATACATTACTACTGATGGATTATGTTACACATTTGGTGCACTAGTAGATATAGGGATACAAATGAGAAATACATTACTACTGATGGATTATGTTACACATTTGGTGCACTAGTAGATATAGGGATAAAAATGAGAAATACATTACTACTGATGGATTATGTTACACATTTGGTGCACTAGTAGATATAGGGATAAAAATGAGAAATACATTACTACTGATGGATTATGTTACACATTTGGTGCACTAGTAGATATAGGGATACAAATGAGAAATACATTACTACTGATGGATTATGTTACACATTTGGTGCACTAGTAGATATAGGGATACAAATGAGAAATACATTACTACTGATGGATTATGTTACACATTTGGTGCACTAGTAGATATAGGGATACAAATGAGAAATACATTACTGCTGATGGATTATGTTACACATTTGGTGCACTAGTAGATATAGGGATACAAATGAGAAATACATTACTACTGATGGATTATGTTACACATTTGGTGCACTAGTAGATATAGGGATACAAATGAGAAATACATTACTACTGATGGATTATGTTACACATTTGGTGCACAAGTAGATATAGGGATAAAATGAGAAATACATTACTACTGATGGATTATGTTACACATTTAGTGCACTAGTAGATATAGGGATAAAAATGAGAAATACATTACTACTGATGGGATTATGTTACACATTTGGTGCACTAGTAGATATAGGGATACAAATGAGAAATACATTACTACTGATGGATTATGTTACACATTTGGTGCACAAGTAGATATAGGGATACAAATGAGAAATACATTACTACTGATGGATTATGTTACACATTGGTGCACTAGTAGATATAGGGATACAAATGAGAAATACATTACTGCTGATGGATTATGTTACACATTTGGTTGCACAAGTAGATATAGGGATACAAATGAGAAATACATTACTACTGATGGATTATGTTACACATTTGGTGCACTAGTAGATATAGGGATACAAATGAGGAAATACATTACTACTGATGGATTATGTTACACATTTGGTGCTCTAGTAGATATAGGGATACAATGAGAAATACATTACTGACTGATGGATTATGTTACACATTTGGTGCACTAGTAGATATAGGGATACACATGAGAAATACATTACTGCTGATGGATTATGTTACACATTTAGTGCACAAGTAGATATAGGGATACAAATGAGAAATACATTACTGACTGATGGATTATGTTACACATTTGGTGCACTAGTAGATATAGGGATACAAATGAGAAATACATTACTACTGATGGATTATGTTACACATTTGGTGCACTAGTAGATATAGGGATACAAATGAGAAATACATTACTACTGATGGATTATGTTACACATTTGGTGCACTAGTAGATATAGGGATACAAATGAGAAATACATTACTACTGATGGATTATGTTACACATTTGGTTGCACTAGTAGATATAGGGATACAAATGAGAAATACATTACTACTGATGGATTATGTTACACATTTGGTGCACAAGTAGATATAGGGATACAAATGAGAAATACATTACTACTGATGGATTATGTTACACATTTGGTGCACTAGTAGATATAGGGATAAAAATGAGAAATACATTACTACTGATGGATTATGTTACACATTTGGTGCGACTAGTAGATATAGGGATACAAATGAGAAATACATTACTACTGATGGATTATGTTACACATTTGGTGCACTATAGATATAGGGATACAAATGAGAAATACATTACTGCTGATGGATTATGTTACACATTTGGTGCACAAGTAGATATAGGGATACAAATGAGAAATACATTACTACTGATGGATTATGTTACACATTTGGTGCACAAGTAGATATAGGGATACAAATGAGAAATACATTACTACTGATGGATTATGTTACACATTTGGTGCACTAGAAGATATAGGGATACAAATGAGAAATACATTACTACTGATGGATTATGTTACACATTTGGTGCACTAGTAGATATAGGGATACAAATGAGAAATACATTACTGACTGATGGATTATGTTACACATTTGGTGCACTAGTAGATATAGGGGATACAAATGAGAAATACATTACTACTGAGGATTATGTTACACATTTGGTGCACTAGTAGATATAGGATAACAAATGAGAAATTACATTACTACTGATGGATTATGTTACACATTTGTGCACTAGTAGATATAGGGATAAAATGAGAAATACATTACTACTGATGGATTATGTTACACATTTGGTGCACTAGTAGATATAGGGATACAAATGAGAAATACTTACTACTGATGGATTATGTTACACATTTGGTGCACAAGTAGATATAGGGATACAAATGAGAAATTACATTACTACTGATGGATTTATGTTACACATTTGGTGCACTAGTAGCTATAGGGATACAAATGAGAAATACATTTACTGCTGATGGATTATGTTACACATTTGGTGCACAAGTAGATATAGGGATACAAATGAGAAATACAATACTACTGATGGATTAGTTACACATTTGGTTGCACTAGTAGATATAGGGATAAAATGAGCAAATACATTACTACTGATGGATTATGTTACACATTTGGTGCACTAGTAGATATAGGGATAAAAATGAGAAATACATTACTGCTTATGGATTATGTTACACATTTGGTGCACAAGTAGATATAGGGATACAATGAGAAATACATTACTGCTGATGGATTATGTTACACATTTGGTGCACTAGTAGATATAGGGATACAAATGAGAAATACATTACTCTGATGGATTATGTTACACATTTGGTGCACTAGTAGATATAGGGATACAAATGAGAAAATACATTACTGCTGATGGATTAATGTTACACATTTGGTGCACTAGTAGATATAGGGATACAAATGAGAATACATTACTACTGATGGATTATGTTACACATTTGGTGCACTAGTAGATATAGGGATACAGAATGAGAAATACATTACCTGCTGATGGATTATGATACACATTTGGTGCACTAGTAGATATAGGGATAACAATGAGAAATACATTACTGCTGATGGATTAGGTTACACATTTGGTGCAACTAGTAGATATAGGGATACAAATGAGAAATACATTACTACTGATGGATTATGTTACACATTTGGTGCACTAGTAGATATAGGGATAAAAATGAGAAATACATTACTGATGATGGATTATGTTACACATTTGGTGCACAAGTAGATATAGGGATACAAATGAGAAATACATTACTACTGATGGATTATGTTACACATTTGGTGCACTAGTAGATATAGGGATACAAATGAGAAATACATTACTACTGATGGATTATGTTACACATTTGGTGCACAAGTAGATATAGGGATACAAATGAGAAATACATTACTACTGATGGATTATGTTACACATTTGGTGCACTAGTAGATATAGGGATACAAATGAGAAATACATTACTACTGATGGATTATGTTACACATTTGGTGCACTAGTAGATATAGGGATACAATTGAGAAATACATTACTACTGATGGATTATGTTACACATTTGGTGCACTAGTAGATATAGGGATAAAATGAGAAATACATTACTACTGATGGATTATGTTACACATTTGGTGCACTAGTAGATATAGGGATACAAATGAGAAATACATTACTGCTGATGGATTATGTTACACATTTGGTGCACTAGTAGATATAGGGATACAAATGAGAAATACATTACTACTGATGGATTATGTTACACATTTGGTGCACTAGTAGATATAGGGATACAATGAGAAATACATTACTGCTGATGGATTATGTTACACATTTGGTGCACTAGTAGATATAGGGATACAAATGAGAAATACATTACTACTGATGGATTATGTTACACATTTGGTGCACTAGTAGATATAGGGATACAAATGAGAAATACATTACTACTTATGGATTATGTTACACATTTGGTGCACTAGTAGATATAGGGATACAAATGAGAAATACATTACTACTGATGGATTATGTTACACATTTGGTGCACTAGTAGATATAGGGATACAAATGAGAAATACATTACTACTGATGGATTATGTTACACATTTGGTGCACTAGTAGATATAGGGATACAAATGAGAAATACATTACTACTGAAGGATTATGTTACACATTTGGTGCACTAGTAGATATAGGGATACAAATGAGAAATACATTACTACTGATGGATTATGTTACACATTTGGTGCACTAGTAGATATAAGGGATACAAATGAGAAATACATTACTACTGATGGATTATGTTACACATTTGGTGCACTAGTAGATATAGGGATACAAATGAGAAATACATTACTACTGATGGATTATGTTACACATTTGGTGCACTAGTAGATATAGGGATACAAATGAGAAATACATTACTACTGATGGATTATGTTACACATTTGGTGCACTAGTAGATATAGGGACTAAAATGAGAAATACATTACTACTGATGGATTATGTTACACATTTGGTGCACAAGTAGATATAGGGATACAAATGAGAAATACATTACTGCTGATGGATTATGTTACACATTTGGTGGCACAAGTAGATATAGGGATACAAATGAGAAATACATTACTGCTGATGGATTATGTTACACATTTGGTGCACTAGTAGATATAGGGACTACAAATGAGAAATACATTACTACTGATGGATTATGTTACACATTTTGTGCACTAGTAGATATAGGGATAAAATGAGAAATACATTAACTACTGATGGATTATGTTACACATTTGGTGCACAAGTAGATATAGGGATACACATGAGAAATACATTACTACTGATGGATTATGTTACACATATAGGTTGCACAAGTAGATATAGGGATACAAATGAGAAATACATTACTGCTGATGGATTATGTTACACATTTGGTGCACTAGTAGATATAGGGATACAAATGAGAAATACATTACTACTGATCGGATTATGTTACACATTTGGTGCACTAGTAGAATATAGGGATACAAATGAGAAATACATTACTACTGATGGATTATGTTACACATTTGGTGCACTAGTAGATATAGGGATACAAATGAGAAATACATTACTACTGATGGATTATGTTACACATTTGGTGCACTAGTAGATATAGGATACAAATGAGAAATACATTACTACTGATGGATTATGTTACACCATTTGGTGCACAAGTAGATATAGGGATACAATGAGAAATACATTACTAGCTGATGGATTATGTTACACATTTGGTGCACTAGTAGATATAGGGATACAAATGAGAATACATTACTACTGATGGATTATGTTACACATTTGGTGCACTAGTAGATATAGGGATACAAATGAGAAATACATTACTACTGATGGATTATGTTACACATTAGGTGCACTAGTAGAAATAGGGATACAAATGAGAAATACATTACTAGCTGATGGATTATGTTACACATTTGGTGCACAAGTAGATATAGGGATACAAATGAGAAATACATTACTACTGATGGATTATGTTACACATTTGGTGCACTAGTAGATATAGGATACAAATGAGAAATACATTACTACTGATGGATTATGTTACACATTTGGTGCACTAGTAGATATAGGGATACAAATGAGAAATACATTACTACTGATGGATTATGTTACACATTTGGTGCACTAGTAGATATAGGGATACAAATGAGAAATACATTACTGCTGATGGATTATGTTACACATTTGGTGCACAAGTAGATATAGGGATACAAATGAGAAATACATTACTACTGATGGATTATGTTACACATTTGGTGCACTAGTAGATATAGGGATACAAATGAGAAATACATTACTACTGATGGATATGTTACCACATTTGGTGCACTAGTAGATATAGGGATACAAATGAGAAATACATTACTACTGATGGATTATGTTACACATTTGGTGCACTAGAAGATATAGGGATACAAATGAGAAATACATTACTACTGATGGATTATGTTACACATTTGGTGCACAAGTAGATATAGGGATACAAATGAGAAATACATTACTACTGATGGATTATGTTACACATTTGGTGCACTAGTAGATATAGGGATACAAATGAGAAATACATTACTACTGATGGATTATGTTACACATTTGGTGCACTAGTAGATATAGGGATACAAATGAGAAATACATTACTACTGATGGATTATGTTACACATTTGGTGCACTAGTAGATATAGGGATACAAATGAGAAATACATTACTACTGATGGATTATGTTACACATTTGGTGCACAAGTAGATATAGGGATACAAATGAGAAATACATTACTACTGATGGATTATGTTACACATTTGGTGCACTAGTAGATATAGGGATACAAATGAGAAATACATTACTACTGATGGATTATGTTACACATTTGGTGCACTAGTAGATATAGGGATACAAATGAGAAATACATTACTGCTGATGGATTATGTTACACATTTGGTGCACTAGTAGATATAGGGATACAAATGAGAAATACATTACTGCTGATGGATTATGTTACACATTTGGTGCACAAGTAGATATAGGGATACAAATGAGAAATACATTACTACTGATGGATTATGTTACACATTTGGTGCACTAGTAGATATAGGGATACAAATGAGAAATACATTACTACTGATGGATTATGTTACACATTTGGTGCACTAGTAGATATAGGGATACAAATGAGAAATACATTACTACTGATGGATTATGTTACACATTTGGTGCACAAGTAGATATAGGGATACAAATGAGAAATACATTACTACTGATGGATTATGTTACACATTTGGTGCACTAGTAGATATAGGATACAAATGAGAAATACATTACTACTGATGGATTATGTTACACATTTGGTGCACTAGTAGATATAGGGATACAAATGAGAAATACTTTACTACTGATGGATTATGTTACACATTTGGTGCACAAGTAGATATAGGGATACAAATGAGAAATACATTACTACTGATGGATTATGTTACACATTTGGTGCACTAGTAGATATAGGGATACAAATGAGAAATACATTACTACTGATGGATTATGTTACACATTTGGTGCACTAGTAGATATAGGGATAAAATGAGAAATACATTACTACTGATGGATTATGTTACACATTGGTGCACAAGTAGATATAGGGATACAAATGAGAAATACATTACTACTGATGGATTATGTTACACATTTGGTGCACTAAGTAGATATAGGGATACAAATGAGAAATACATTACTACTGATGGATTATGTTACACACATTTAGTGCACAGTAGATATAGGGATACAAATGAGAAATACATTACTACTGATGGATTATGTTACACATTTGGTGCACTAGTAGATATAGGGATACAAATGAGAAATACATTACTACTGATGGATTATGTTACACACTTGTGCACTAAGTATATATAGGGATACAAATGAGAAATACATTACTACTGATGGATTATGTTACACATTTGGTGCACTAGTAGATATAGGGATACAAATGAGAAATACATTACTGCTGATGGATTATGTTACACATTTGGTGCACTAGTAGATATAGGGATACAAATGAGAAATACATTACTGCTGATGGATTATGTTACACATTTGGTGCACAAGTAGATATAGGGATAAAATGAGAAATACATTACTACTGATGGATTATGTTACACATTTAGTGCACAAGTAGATATAGGGATACAAATGAGAAATACATTACTACTGATGGATTATGTTACATATTTGGTGCATTAGTAGATATAGGGATACAAATGAGAAATACATTACTGCTGATGGATTATGTTACACATTTGGTGCACAAGTAGATATAGGGATACAAATGAGAAACACATTACTACTGATGGATTATGTTACACATTTAGTGCACAAGTAGATATAGGGATACAAATGAGAACTACATTACTACTGATGGATTATGTTACACATTTGGTGTACTAGTAGATATAGGGATACAAATGAGAAATACATTACTACTGATGGATTATGTTACACATTTAGTGCACAAGTAGATATAGGGATACAAATGAGAAATACATTACTACTGATGGATTATGTTACACATTTGGTGCACAAGTAGATATAGGGATAAAATGAGAAATACATTACTACTGATGGATTATGTTACACATTTGGTGCACAAGTATATATAGGGATACAAATGAGAAATACATTACTACTGATGGATTATGTTACACATTTGGTGCACAAGTAGATATAGGGATAAAATGAGAAATACATTACTACTGATGGATTATGTTACACATTTAGTGCACAAGTAGATATAGGGATACAAATGAGAAATACATTACTACTGATGGATTATGTTACATATTTGGTGCATTAGTAGATATAGGGATAAAAATGAGAAATACATTACTGCTGATGGATTATGTTACACATTTGGTGCACTAGTAGATATAGGGATACAAATGAGAAATACATTACTACTGATGGATTATGTTACACATTTGGTGCACTAGTAGATATAGGGATACAAATGAGAAATACATTACTGATGGATTATGTTACACATTTGGTGCACTAGTAGATATAGGGATACAAATGAGAAATACATTACTACTGATGGATTATGTTACACATTTGGTGCACTAGTAGATATAGGGATACAAATGAGAATACATTACTACTGATGGATTATGTTACACATTTGGTGCACTAGTAGATATAGGGATACAAATGAGAAATACATTACTACTGATGGATTATGTTACACATTTGGTGCACTAGTAGATATAGGGATACAAATGAGAAATACATTACTACTGATGGATTATGTTACACATTTGGTGCACTAGTAGATATAGGGATACAAATGAGAAATACATTACTAGTGATGGATTATGTTACACATTTGGTGCACTAGTAGATATAGGGATACAAATGAGAAATACATTACTACTTATGGATTATGTTACACATTTGGTGCACAAGTAGATATAGGGATACAAATGAGAAATACATTACTACTGATGGATTATGTTACACATTTGGTGCACTAGTAGATATAGGGATACAAATGAGAAATACATTACTATGATGGATTATGTTACACATTTGGTGCACTAGTAGATATAGGGATACAAATGAGAAATACATTACTACTGATGGATTATGTTACACATTTGGTGCACAAGTAGATATAGGGATACAAATGAGAAATACATTACTACTTGGATTATGTTACACATTTGGTGCACTAGTAGATATAGGGATAACAATGAGAAATACATTACTACTGATGGATTATGTTACACATTTGGTGCACTAGTAGATATAGGGATACAAATGAGAAATACATTACTACTGATGGATTATGTTACACATTTGGTGCACTAGTAGATATAGGGATACAAATGAGAAATACATTACTACTGATGGATTATGTTACACATTTGGTGCACTAGTAGATATAGGGATACAAATGAGAAATACATTACTACTGATGGATTATGTTACACATTTGGTGCACTAGTAGATATAGGGATACAAATGAGAAATACATTACTACTGATGGATTATGTTACACATTTGGTGCACTAGTAGTATAGGGATAACAAATGAGAAATACAATACTACTGATGGATTATGTTACACATTTGGTGCACTAGTATATATAGGGATACAAATGAGAAATACATTACTACTGATGGATTATGTTACACATTTGGTGCACTAGTAGATATAGGGATACAAATGAGAAATACATTATACTGATGGATTATGTTACACATTTGGTGCACTAGTATATATAGGGATACAAATGAGAAATACATTACTACGATGGATTATGTTACACATTTGGTGCACTAGTAGATATAGGGATACAAATGAGAAATACATTACTACTGATGGATTATGTTACACATTTGGTGCACTAGTATATATAGGGATACAAATGAGAAATACATTACTACTGATGGATTATGTTACACATTTGGTGCACTAGTAGATATAGGGATACAAATGAGAAATACATTACTACTGATGGATTATGTTACACATTTGGTGCACCAAGTAGATATAGGGATACAAATGAGAAATACATTACTACTGATGGATTATGTTACACATTTGGTGCACTAGTAGATATAGGGATACAAATGAGAAATACATTACTACTGATGGATTATGTTACACATTTGGTGCACTAGTAGATATAGGGATATAAATGAGAAATACATTACTACTGATGGATTATGTTACACATTTGGTGCACAAGTAGATATAGGGATACAAATGAGAAATACATTACTACTGATGGATTATGTTACACATTTGGTGCACTAGTAGATATAGGGATAAAATGAGAAATAAATTACTACTTATGGATTATGTTACACATTTGGTGCACTAGTAGATATAGGGATACAAATGAGAAATACATTACTACTTATGGATTATGTTACACATTTGGTGCACTAGTAGATATAGGGATAAAAATGAGAAATACATTACTACTGATGGATTATGTTACACATTTGGTGCACTAGTAGATATAGGGATAAAATGAGAAATACATTACTACTGATGGATTATGTTACACATTTGGTGCACTAGTAGATATAGGGATACAAATGAGAAATACATTACTGCTTAAGGATTATGTTACACATTTAGTGCACAAGTAGATATAGGGATAAAAATGAGAAATACATTACTACTGATGGATTATGTTACACATTTAGTGCACTAGTAGATATAGGGATACAAATGAGAAATACATTACTACTGATGGATTATGTTACACATTTGGTGCACTAGTAGATATAGGGATACAAATGAGAAATACATTACTACTGATGGATTATGTTACACATTTGGTGCACTAGTAGATATAGGGATACAAATGAGAAATACATTACTACTGATGGATTATGTTACACATTTGGTGCACTAGTAGATATAGGGATAAAATGAGAAATACATTACTACTGATGGATTATGTTACACATTTGGTGCACTAGTAGATATAGGGATACAAATGAGAAATACATTACTGCTGATGGATTATGTTACACATTTGGTGCACAAGTAGATATAGGGATACAAATGAGAAATACATTACTACTGATGGATTATGTTACACATTTGGTGCACTAGTAGATATAGGGATACAAATGAGAAATACATTACTACTGATGGATTATGTTACACATTTGGTGCACTAGTAGATATAGGGATACAAATGAGAAATACATTACTGCTGATGGATTATGTTACACATTTGGTGCACTAGTAGATATAGGGATACAAATGAGAAATACATTACTGCTGATGGATTATGTTACACATTTGGTGCACAAGTAGATATAGGGATACAAATTAGAAATACATTACTACTGATGGATTATGTTACACATTTGGTGCACTAGTAGATATAGGGATA